>NW_010191741.1:0-9467 GCF_000695765.1 Mesitornis unicolor | reverse complement strand
TCGCTGGATGGCAGCGCAGCCCTCTGGCATGAGGGCATAAAAGCAAATAAAGCAAGAGTTGGTCCTAACAGCATGCTAAGCACTTCTGGAAAAAGGAAGTCCCAAGAATTCAGGTTTTCAGTCAGCTCAGAAGCCTGGAAAACTTACTTATATTATTTATGTGTTTTTCCAAACTGTACTTTCAATGCTTTTGACATATTAGCTTTACCAAAATCGGTAACTTCATGTTTAACTGGAACTCTAATCAACTCAGATACCGCTTTTTTCATCATTACACAGTATCGTGGTATTCACAACACTTTTGCCTCTAGAGACACACAGTCCTATGCTTCCATAACAGTGATTAATGTTAAGTGCAAAATTAAATGCCCAGTTCTACCAATTTAACACCCATACAATAAACTGTTGAGCTTCAGTCCCACAAACTTTTACAGACCTAAGAAAACCAGTTTCCTTGAATTATATGGAAAAATGAGGTACATAAAAGCTTCCCCCTACATGTTTTCAGATCCAGGTTGTTAACCACACACTAAGATGTGCTCTTTATAAAATTTATGGGTAAGGAGATGGTGATTTTTCACTGACTTTTGCAGTGACAGGATGTCAGTCATGATATTTTATTTGCAGTAATATCTCCTTTCATGATCTGCTTTCCTCAGAGAGGCTTATTTTGAATCACTCATTAGTTTTAAGCTAAAGATCATGTGTTTTAAACAGAAGAAGGTCTTCCACTGTGCTTTTTGCCCCTCCTCGGCACAACCCTGCCCACTGTGGGGCACAAAGGAGCCCAACACCTTCCCTCTTGGCTGCAGCCGAGCCTGACGTGCCAGTGCAAACTTGTTCCTGCTGGGATGTTAGCAATGACAGCCAGGTCCCATCACATATCCATCCCAGCACTTGGTGACTGCTGAGAGCAGGATGTGGAGACAGACAGACCTCTAGTCAGACACAAAGCGACTGCTTTTACCTAAATTTGGTGCTCCCACATGTCAGATGGGCAAAGAACAGCTTGCAGAGGAGTGGAGGACTTGGCAACAGTGATGTCTTAAACCACTGTTATTAGGGCAGCCCCAGCCAATCTGTCAAGGCACTGAGCTCTCCAACAGAATATCACTGTTCTGGAGAGCAAAATAAAAGAAAGCCACACAAACCAAGCAATTAGAGCTAAAGTTTTCAAATCTGCATGAATCTCAAAGCAACATCTATCAAGGATTATTAGTGCCACAGTGAAGAATTAAAAACCTTACTGCTAGGATTTCTCAGTCACTGCTGTCCTACTTCCTCCTATCCATTGTCCTGTCCTAATATTTTAATTTTGCATTTATAAAGCCTTGCCTCATTAACCACATCCCACCTATCAAATCATTTTACCTTCTTAGTACAGTATTTCACCATCCTAATTGTATTGTCCCGTGTTATATTGCTTACCATCTCTTATCAGATTTGATGGTTTTTATCCTAGTTTCCTGCCTTTCATTTCTATTATGTCTGACTGTTTATGCACTGCACATGTATTTGCATTGTCCTCTGTAGACTGTCTTGCATACACAGAATATTTAAATGAGAAAAAATTCAAGGACAAGTAAAGTTTACATAAAGTAACCCTACAGATTCAGCCATTTTTGCTAAGTTAACTGAACAGCTGTTAATAGATTACAGCATCAACACAATTCAAATACAAAATACAAAGGAAGGATTGTTCCTTGCCTGGGCAAGTTTTCTTTTATATTATTAATCAACAATGTAGTTAGGCTATACTAAGGATATATTATAATGACATATAGTAAAAAATTGCACTTAAATCAAGTGATTTCTTAGGAAACTCTTACTAAGCTGTGCCACTCATAGACCATTCTTCAGTTTTTCTTTTATAATTTTTTTGATGCTTATCAAGAGAATTATTCTTTCTGGAAACATCTAAAATGTTTTCATACCTCAATGAAACTACTTTGTTTAAATTGTTATCTAAACTAAGTTATTGATGTTGTAGTACAGACCACCTGATCATAAAGCAGTAGTAGATGAGGTCTTCTTCAGGCAACTGGAAGTCTCATACTCACAGGCCCTTGTCCTCATGGGGCACCTGAACTACCCCAGCATCTGCTAGAGGGACAGTACAGCAGAAAACAAGCAATCCAGGAGGTTTCTGAGATGAATCAAAGATAACTTCTTGACACAGAAGAGAGGCTTTGCTAGACCCTGTGCATCAGTACATATTGCAAACCAGATGGCTGGAAAGCAGCTTTACAGAGAAGGACCTTGGGCTCCTGGTGAATAAACTGAACATGAGCTGGCAAAGTGCCCTCACAGCAAAGAAGGCCAGCATCTTCCTGGGCTGCATGAGGAAGAGCATCACCAGCTGTTTGAGGAAGGTGATCCTTCGCCTCTACTCAGCACTGGTGAGGCACATCTGAAGTGCTGGGTCCAGTTCTGGTCTCCTCAGAAAAAAAGAGACATGGGCATACTGAATTAAGTCCAGTGAAGGGTGACTAAAGTGACTAAGATGACTAAATTCCTGGAGCATCTGTCATGCAAGGAGAGGCTGAGAGCTGGGACTGTTTAGCCTGGAGAAGAGAAGTCTCAGGGGGATCTTATGAAGGTGTATAAATACCTTATGGAAGGAGTAAAGAAAACAGAACCAGACTTTTCTCAGTGGTGCCCAGTAAGAGGACATAAGTCAGTGGGGACACATTGAAATACAAGAAAGCCTATTTAAAAATAAGAAAAAAACTTTCTTATTTGTAATAGTGATTGAATGCTGAAACAGATTACACAGAGAGGTTATAGAGTCACCATCCTCAGAGATGTTTAAAACCTGACTGGACACAACCCTGACCTGCTCTAGGTGACCCTACCCTGAGCAGCAATTTTGGACTAAGCAATCTCCAACGGTGCCTCCCAAAGTCAGCCTTTCTCTGTTTCCATTAACTATTTTTATTTGAATACTCAATGAGTAAACTCCAGTCACCCAGCCTTAGGCAGGTAGTTTGCACTTCCTTCAGTGCTCTAGATGTAAAGATCAAAGTTTCTTCTCTAAACAGTGGAAAGAAGCTAATGTCTCCAGTGGAAAATTTCATCTGCCTAAGTATGAGGAGCATCTAAGTTAAAACACAAGGTTGTTAGCCAAACTACATAGACTGGAATTCATCCATTGATTTTTCTGCTGACCAAAGGCTACAACTCCAAATAAGCTACTGAACAAGGGAATTTGACCAAAGTTCAAGTTTTGCATTTAGCAGAGAGTTATTATTCAAATAACTGGAGCTAGTACAAACGTCTCATTCATGGTTGAGTTTATTGTATCTTACCCTTAAGTAAATTGTGCATGTGTCTGAGACAGTTCTGGGTTTGGGGTTACATGATGCAGATGAGCTCATTTAATATTTGCTTTGATAAGAAAGGAAGTCCAAGTTCCCATGCAAACACACATTCCTCCCTACATCATCTCTCCTGCCTGCACTGTGCTACCTCTAGAGCGTATCTGAACAAGCAGCAACCAACTCACTAAGACAGAAGTGAAAAATATGCTTTTTTTCACTAGATTGATCTTCTACTAGTTGAGCAAGTTTGCATTGGCTTGGAGCAAGATCAGAGGAAGCACTGAGCCAGCTCATAAGAGAGGCCAGGATTGCAAGGCAAAGAACTGCAGGTAAAAGGGAGGAAAATGTGACAGTGAGGAGGTCGAACTGCCCTGGAGGCATCACTGAACCTCCAGATTGGTTCAAGCCCCATCACATAGCTTCACTCTTAGCAACCAACAATCGTAATTCATAATGCCCTCAGGCATAAACAGGTGACAAAAATTAGTTTCTCAGTCACGCACGAAGGAGAATATGGCATTAGAAAAATGAAACTACAACATGAGTTTTCTTCTTTAAGCACATGGATGGTACAGCACAAGCTACATAGGAATTCACATCCAGAGGGACACAGGAGAGCAGATGATCAAGGCTAATATTGCTAACAGAACAAGGCAGGACCCCATGTCACGCTGACAGGAGAAAAAGGTTGAGCAGGACCAAGCAGGAGTGAACTACACAAATGGGTTGATTGAAATACCACAAGAGAAAGAGCCAAAGCAGGGGAAGAAGTTGTTCTAACAGCTGGCGCTTCATTTCAGACTTGTACTCATTTTCACCAATATTGTTAAGCTTTAGACAAAGTCCCACATAATCAAAACAATTGCTAAGAACAGAATGCTCCACCCAGCAATACATAGCTCTGATTTGTATCTCCCAGGCCCTCCTGCAACAAAAATGTGTCCTTCTTAGTGGTATCATGGCAAAAACATAAATTCGTTCAAGTTAAAGATAAAAAATGCTAAATAAATATAGAAAAGACACAGAGAAATACAATATCTGTTCATTTAATTCTACACATAAACTATTTTTATCCAGATCTTGGAGATGTATCATTGAGGTTAAAAAGTCTAGAATTGCAAAATATAAAAGGTCATTTTTGTTTCACTGTCCTGCATAAACAAAACAGCATTTTTTTTTAAGTGTTTTGTCTACTCTTATTTAAAACATGGCCTGGGAAGAAGCTGACAGCTCTTTCCATTTTTCTTCTGATATTCATCTGTTGTTCTAAACATAAATTGTTCTTCATTTATTTGTCCACTCTGATGAAATACACAGTTGTTAAAGTTGAATTTTATCTAAAAAATAGCAACTTGTCATTAAATTTTTCACTCCTGTAGGAAAATCTTTGTCTTCTGATTATGGATTAGGTGAAAGTTTTAGAAAACCAGAGTTTTAAAAGTTATTAAAATTTAAGTTTCCATTTGTAACAACGAAAACATTTTTCCCATTCAGAAAGAATGACACTGAAAAACTAACAGCATCTTGATGAGACACATTTTCTTGGTTTCATACATGCAGAGAAGCAGTGGGTATAGATGAAGTTTTCTAGCCCATGTGTCTGTTTTGTTTAATTATTTGAGTGTTCCTGGCTTGGCTGTGCCTTATGCCAGCCAGTACTCTCCTAGGTAATACAGAGGCATGGTTTGGAGAATGGTACATGCTTGGCCCAGTCCACAGACAACACATCTTGGGGCAGAAGTGAGGTTACACATGGTGAGAGGAGCCACACTGTGAGAGGCAGAGAACAGTCCTTGGCCTCTTTCATTAAATACTATAGAAGTGACCATAATGTCCCTGGAAAGTATTTTTAAAAACTATCAGTCTGCTCAGTGATATCTATTTGAAACCAGCATAAAACAAATAACTTCACTACAGTGGCCCTTGCAGATCAGTCAGTGCCTGTGCCCTGTAGCTGACTGTGGAGACATAACATAAAGACAATTTCCAGCCAAAAATGATGGAGTTGTTGTTCTTGATCTTCCTGTTGTTATAATTTATTTGTTTTAAGCCTTCAGTCTAGCATCTGTAGGGGACAAGGAGTTCCAGCTAAAGTTCACTTTCCTGAATATATGATTAGCAAACAAGAAAACAATCAAGGCAAAGATAGATAAGACAACTGCAAGTAAGAAAACACCAGATAGCTATAATTATATTTGTTTGCTTGATTAGATTGCAAATAGGTGTTTTTCTCTCATAGTAATTCTGTGAAGTGAGCAAATCAATAAAAATAAATAAATGATAATATTGTAGAAAGGCATTATCTGCAGCACAAGCACAGGAGGAGTGAAATGAATTTATTTAAATAGATCATATAAAAAAGTGCTAACAAAACTTTTAATACCTCTCCTGCCTCTTTAGCTACTAGTAATTATGTGCTGCTAGATAACAGAATGTCAGGAATTTAAAAACATGTTCACAATTTTTAGGATCCTTTGGCAATTTATGCTTTAGTTTTCTGTATTTGTAAACCTAGGTACTTCCATTACAGCCTCAGAGGGCCACTGAGATTCATGAGTTCAATGCAATTCTCACCAGAGTAACAGGAGTCTTAGAGTCTTGGTTGTGTCATCTTATGGAAAACTCACCTTGCATTAGAATCATAGAATAGTTTGGGTTGGAAAGGTCCTTTAAAGGTCATACAGTCCAACTCCACTGCAATGATGAGGGACATCTTCAACTAGACCAGGTTGCTCAGAGCCCCATCCAACCTGGCCTTGAATGTTTCCAGGGATGGAGCACCTACCACCTCTTTGGACAACCTGTTTCAGTGTTTCACCAATCTCATAATAAAAAATGTCTTCTTATCCCAACTCTCTCAGCCTATCCTCACAGGAGAGGTGTTACATCACCCTCATCATTTTTGTGGCCCTCCTCTGAACTTGCTACAACAGGTTCATGCCTTTCCTGTACTGCGGGCTCCATAGCTGGACACAGTACTCCAGGTGGGGTCTCACCAGATCAGAGTAGAGGTGGAGAATAATCTCCCTTGACCTGCTGGCCATGCTTCTTTTGATACAGCCCAGGATACAGTTAGGTTAAAGGCTCTAGAATTCACATTTGTGAAGAGTGCAGAAACACTGTGCCATGCTCTTTCTTGGTTTGAAAAAGGAAGCAAAAAGACAGACCTTCATAGCTGCAACAATACTTATGAATAAGTACTTCCTAAAGCAATCAGGGCAAGGACTCATAATTAAAGGGAATAGGTTTATTCATAATGAAACTACAAGTAATGAGCTTTGATGTCCATAGAGTAATACAAGAAATGTAGTGAATAAGCAGGAAAAGGAAGTCTGATTACACTTCTGATTTAATTGCTGTAAAAAACTTAGTGAACTAGATCACTTTGCTAAAGTATAAGCATGGACAAGTATAGCTTCTTACAAGAGAAGTGTGCAGGGGAAAAGTGCAGCAGATATTACCTTGCATTTGAAATGCAAGTTTGTTGACAGCATGTACAAAATAACAGGCAAGCAGAACTGTCCAGCTGATTAAGGGCAACAAACCTGAAGAAGGCAAATTTTAAGAAATCCTGAGAACTGATAGCTAAGATCCATATACCTCAAGTTCCTTAAAGAAAATGAGAATATCTCAGTGCAGAAAACAGAATAAACTGAACAAGCATAGGTAGGTGAATGATCAGTCCTTCAGTGATCTTAAAATCAAATGAGATCAAATCTGTAAATTAGGCAGAACTAATACAGTTGAGTTAGAAATAAAAGCATAAAATGATAAAAGGAAAAAAGGACAAAGACCAAGGTCCAAAATGAGATATCACTAGCAAGAGAAAACAAACATAGTGAAATGGAAGCCCAGGAAAAGGTTTCCTGCTCTGTGGTAAGTAGGCAGTTTTGGTCCAATGTTGCCAAGAAAGAAAAAAAAACACCACTCTCATGTCAGGCAATTACTATAAGCGGCATCAGTGAGAAAGGAGTAATAACTCAAATAAACCAAAGGAAAGAACAGATTAGAAAATACTGTGATAAATTAGCTGCTTTCACATCAGTTGGACCCAATGAATTTCACTCTCATGTGTGAAAAAGTAGTATCTGAACGACCTCAGAGGCATTAGCAGTTGTCACTGAGAGCTCATGAAGGACAGAGAGACCTTCCAGGAAATAAGGCAAATGCAGTGCTGACATTCTTCTTTCTTAGGAAAAATCTGAGGGGAATAATTGGTGTGAAAGTCCCTAGAAAATAACAATGAGATAAATAGCAGTCAAGAACAAATCCGTTCAAGATAATCTCCTCTCTTCCTGTGACAGAGTAATGATTTTCACAGACAGGGGAGAAGCACTACTTTTAAAATACTTTGATTTCAGTATGGCTTTTGACATGCCTTGCATGACTCTCATAAGCAAGCATGGATTAGAAGATGCACTACCACACCAAAAAGGTGCATCTAAAGGATTCCCTAGGGGTCCGCCCTGGGTCTTATGCTTGCACATCTTAATGCCTGCACCTGTGGTTTGGATGAAGGAGTACATACTAGATATGCCACAGGAAGGGTGGCAAATACACCAGAGGACAGGATTAGAATTCTAAATTCTAATTTCAAATATGAAAAATGATCGGGAAGAAAAAATATGCACTGCAGTCAGAATAAATAAATAAAGGTCTGTGCTTAAGTAGGAATAATCCACTACATAAATACAGAGTGTACAATAACCACTTCAGTAGTCACCATGGAGAAAAGGATTTGGTGTTATGAATTACCATCTGAATTTGAGTCAACAGTGTCACAATGTGGCAAAAAAAGGCAAATAGCCTGCATAAACTAAAGGCAAATAAGATCTACAAGCATGAGTATCAGCTATCAGCACAGACAAATGCTTCTGTTAAGCCCAAGTAGTATAATAAAGCACAAGTACAGCACAGGGGAGGACCTTGTCATATCTTCCCATTGGAGGTTTTAAGCACAGGTTAGATAAGCACCTGTCAGGAACTGCACAGCTGTGGTTGATGCTGCCTTTGGGCAGGTGACTGGACTCCATGGCATTTCAAGGTCCTCTCAGCCTTACTACTTATGGATTGTGTCATGAGTGAAACTCCCTAGAACTTAATGTTGCAGTGGCAGCACTGCCTTCACCAGTGCTTTCCTGGTGTTAGGAGGGCAGCGGTGAGCTCCGAGTGCTGTCCTCTGAATGGCACACACAGTGAAATGATCCTTTTCTCCTCACTCTGCAGGGTCTGGTTTTAGAAGAGATCTCCACTCAAATACTGAACCTATGGTGTAGTGCTCTGACACTTTGAAAATGAGTGACAAGAATATTTCCTCAAAAAACCACTGTCCTTGCATTTTTGTCTCAAGATTTGGAAGAGAGGAGGGAAAAAGCAGAGCAGCATGCCATCCATTCAGAGACACCAGTGAAACACCTGCACAGATGAGGTGGTTAAAGCAAGCAGAGTCAGGACTTGTAGTCTGTGTGGACAAATTTGACTTCCATCCTCCAAAGAAATGACAGAATAAATTCAAAATTCAATTCAACAATAGTGGCAGAATGAGTTGGGTGGATAGGAGAATTGAGAGATTATGGACAAAAGAGGTCATGAGGGTTATGGGAAGTCCCAGGGCACTGCAGTGCACTACATTTCACCTATCCTACAAAATCCAGTCATGCCCAAATGACTCTTTACCTTCTTCCTCTCCAAGGAGCTTACCTCCCACTCCCACTATGCAGCTTTTCTACCTCCACCCCAGCTTTTTGGATGGGTTCCCCTAGCACCTCTTCAGGGGGAGGCTGGACAGGGGCTGGCATGGCCCCTGTTAGAAGCAGGAGCAAAGGGACTGGGACACCAGGACAATTTGTGCTGCCCACAGGGGCCTCTCCCTTGCACCATCCCAGCAGCAGCAGCAACTGTAGCAGCAGAGGTCTTTTCAGGTGAGGAAAGAAATGAGGAAAAAAGGTTACTACCCTCAGCACTCTGCCTCTGCAGGCAGCTGCCTACACTGAATTTATAGAAAGATTGTCCTGGCTTGTCTGTGGGGATGACGTACAGCACTGCTTGCTGCCTAAATAATCTGCATTGTAACAGCTTTGCGCCCTTGCCCTTGTTCTGGGGGAGCAGCTTGTCCCTTTTCACAGAATCACAGAGTCGCTCGGTTGG
>NW_010191740.1:0-8447 GCF_000695765.1 Mesitornis unicolor | reverse complement strand
ACTCTCTCAGTCTGTCTTCATAGGAGAAGTGCTCCAGCTCTCTGATTATCTTTATGGCCCCTCTCTGGACTCGCTCCAACAGATCACAGAATCACAGAATGGTAGAGGTTGGAAGGAACCTCTGGAGATCATCTAGTCCAACTCCCCTGCCAAAGCAAGTTCACCTACAAGCAGGTTGCACAGGATAGTGTCCAAGTGGGTGTTGAATGTCTCCAGAGAAGGACACTCCACAACCTCTCTGGGCAGCCTGTTCCAGTGCTGTTACCCTCAAAGGAAAGAAGTTTTTCCTCATGTTCAGATGGAACTTCCTGTGTTCTAGTTTGTACCTGTTGTCCTTTGCCTTATTGCAGGGCACTACTGAAAAGAGCCTGCCCCCATCCTCTTGACTTCCACCCTTTAGTTATTTACAAGCATTAATAAGATCCCCACTCAGTCTCCTCTTCTCCAGTCTAAACAGAACCAGCTCTCTCAGCCTTTCCTCATATGGGAGATACTCCAGTCCCCTAATCATCTTAGTGGCTCTACGCTGGACTCTCTCCAGTAGTTCCTAGTCCTTCTTGAACTGGGGAGCCCAGAATGGGACACAGTATTCCAGATGTGGCCTCACAAGGGCAGAGTAGAGGTGGAGGAGAACCTCCCTCGACCTACTGGCCACACTCTTCTTAATGCACTCGAGGATGCCATTTGCCTTCTTGGCTGTGAGGGCACATTGATAAGCCATGGTCAGCCTGCTGTGGACCAGGACTCCCAGGTCTTTTTTCCCTGAGCTGCTCTCCAGCAGGTCAGTCCCTATCCTGTACTGATCCATGGGGTTGTTCTTCCAACACTGCTGGCTCATGGTTAACTTGTCTTCCACCAGGACTCTCAGGTCCTTTGCAGATCTGCTTTCCAGCAGGTCACCCCTTAACCTGTGCTGGTGCATGGGGTTATTTCTCCCTAGGTGCAGGACCCTACACTTGCTTTTGTTGAATGTCATTAGATTCCTCTCCACCCAACTCTCTAGCCTGTCTCACTGAATGGCAGCATGGCCTTCTGCAGCCACTCCTCCCAGTTTTGTATCATCAGCAAGCTTGCCGAGGGTACACTCTGTCCCTTCATCCAGGTCATTGATGAATATCTTGAACAAGACTGGACCCAGTACCAACCCCTGGGGAACATTGCTAGCCGCAGGCCTCCAACTAGATTCTGCACTGCTTATCATAACCCTCTGAGCTCTACCATTCAACCAGTTCTCAGTCCACCTCACTATCTACTCATCTAACCCACACTTTCTAAGCTTACCTATGAGGATGTTATGGGAGACAGTATCAAAAGCTTTGCTGAAATCGAGGTAGACAATATCCACTGCTCTCCCCTCATATACCCAGCCTGTCACACTATCTAGCCTATAGAAGGCTATCAGATTAGTTGAGCATGGTTTCTCCTTCGTGAATCCATGTTGACTGCTCCTGATAACATTCTTTTCCTCCATATGCTTAGAGATGACATCCAGAATGAGCCGTTCCATCACCTTTCCAGGGATGGAGGTGAGGCTGACTGGCCTGTAGTTTCCTGGGTCCCCTTTTCTTGCCTTTTTTGAAGACTGGGGTGACATTGACTTTCCTCCAGTCCTCATACACCTCTCCTGTTCTCCATGCCTTTCTAAAGATGATGGAGAGTGGCTTAACAATAACATCTGGCAAGCTCCTCAAGCACTTGTGTGTGCATCCCATCAGGGTCCATGGAT
This sequence comes from Mesitornis unicolor, assembly GCF_000695765.1. Lineage (NCBI taxonomy): Eukaryota > Metazoa > Chordata > Aves > Mesitornithiformes > Mesitornithidae > Mesitornis > Mesitornis unicolor. The sequence continues at coordinate 6,721 of NW_010191740.1, read as the reverse complement.
TTGTGGGGATCGAGCTTGCCTAAATGATCTCTAACCCAAATGTCCTCGACCAAGGGAAAGTAATTACTCCAGACTTTCTCTCTTACCTCCAGGGTCTTGGAGGTTGGTTATTGAGAACCAACCTTAGCAGTAAAGACTGAAGCAAAGAAGGCATTCAGTATCTCTGATATCTCCGTATCCTCCATCACCAGGACACCCACCTCATTCAGTAGCAGGCCCACGTTTTCCCTTGTCTTCCTTTTGCTACTAATATACTTAAAAGAAGCCCTTCTTGTTGTTCTTGACATCCCTTGTCAGATTTAATTCCAAGTGTGCGTTAGCCTTTCTCATTGCAACCCTGCATCCTCTGAGAAACATTCCTATATTCCTCCTAAGTGGCCAGTCCCTTTTTCCACATTCTGTATACTTCCTTCTTCCATTTGAGTTTTTCCAGAAGCTGCCTGCTCAGCCATGCAGGTCTCCTGGCTCCCTTACTTGATTTCCTACTCATGAAGATGCTCCGATCTTGAGCTTGGAGGAAATGGTACTTGAATATTAACCAGCTCTCTTGAGCCCCCCTACCTTCTAGTGCCCTATCCCATGGGATTTCTCCAAGCAGTTCCTTGAAGAGACCAAGTTAGCCTTTCTGAAGTCCAGGATTGTGATCCTGTTTGGTGCTCTGTGCCTACTGCACGTAATCCTGAACTCCATCTCATGGTCGCTACAGCCAAGGCTGCCCCCAACCTTCACATCCTCAACCACTCCCTCCTTGTTTCTCAGTACAAGGTCCAGCAGCACTCCTCTCCTTGTTGGGTCCTCTACCACCTGTGTCAAGAAGTTATCATCAATGTACTGTAAGAACTTCCTGAACTGTGTGTGTCTAGCTGTGTTGCCTTTCCAGCAAATATCAGGGTGGTTGAATATTTAACAGTCACTGAAAACAGGGGCTTACTATGATCATACAAACAAATCTCCAAAAACTGTTTACATGAGTAATGGTACATTTTATAGGGACCATGTCTAGTTTTGGCTAATCTCTTGAGAGGATACTCCAGTTATGCTTTGGCAGACAAATAAAACTTCCCAAATGACTGTTAAATAACCTGCCTTGGCCTTTCCCTGTCAGTACTGATTAGTTAGTTAATAGAATTAATCACTTTAAAACACATGTTGATTTGATTAAGTCAGAGTATGGATCAGTTTTGCACACACCAGGCAACACAGGAAGAAGCTTTCAAGCTCTTTTATAAACAAGAATAATTAATTTTGCAAATTGGAAAGATGTGTTTTTATTTGGTTTTCTTCCTTCTTCCTAATAAAACTTTAAACTCCCTCAAGGCCCATTTCAAATAGTCACTTGTCACTATGCTATATATAATACGTTTGTGGTTTCTCTGGAGAAAATGTTGGATTGTTAAAAGACTAAATTTGTTTTTCCGTAACTCTGTTGAAGACAACAACTTTTAATCTGATATTAAATTTTACCATTTATTCAGTCCTGCCAGTTCTTTACTCTAGATAAATGCTTGCATAAAGGGATTAGAGAAAGCACCTGAAAGAAGTAGGTGATCAGATTCTATGTAGCTTTACATGCCTAGGATAAATCTGAAGGTAATTTTCAGAGTTTATTTCCAAAAAATGAGGTAATTGTTTAGAAAGACAATCATCTTGTTTAGAAAACACACAAATGCAGCCATTTAAGTTTGATGCAGTTTTTTCAGAGGAAAATTCCCACTGGAATCATCCATTATTTTCAAAGGGATCCTCCCAAATTTCTAGAAATAACAGTTTGAAATTATTGCTTTCTTTACGATATGTTAGTCAGCAGATGGCTCTCTCTTTCTTTGAAAATACAAGAAAATATGGCTTAAAAGTACAGAGAATAAATTCTTCTCTTTGCAGTGCTTTTGTTTGACTTATCTCAGTTTAAACATTATTTATAGATATAATTTATAAGTACAAGATTATTTTTAATGTAGTATTTCCTCTTCTAAATTGAAACAGAGATATGATGGCATAATTTTTTAAAAGACTCTATTTGTTTCCCTCTGCCTGTCCCATATTTATCTTAGGCTCTTCTCTAGATATTGAAGGCAGTGAAACTTCTGCAGTTCCTCTGTTTAGGCAATTGAATGGGATTGCTGAATTTCTGAACTGCCTGAATCAACTGACCATAACTTCTACTCTACAAAGTGGCATACAGTTTTTTCAGTTCTAGCTATTTAAATCCATGAAGCCAAGAAAAGCTGTTATTCCTGATTCTTAAAAAGACCTCTTATGCAAGATGCATTCAGACTTTGTACAGGAGTGAGGCTCGGGAGGAGTTCTGTGCATGTGTATGCTGCTTAGGTGAGAATTCACAGACTTTTTTTTAAAATGCACTCACTATTGTATTGCAATGGTTGACTGAAGCAAGTGGGTTCTTCAGGATTTGTCAAGTAAAATCAATTATTTCACTTGAAAATGGAATGAAAAATCGAGTGTGTCCGTGTTTATATAACATTATCTTCAATAATGTCAACTATATCACTATATAAAAATAAGATTGCAGAAAAAATTTGCCATTATTTACAATACTAATATTGAACATCATTCTTCAGAATCAGGTGCTAGGACATGAAGCTTGCTGTAAAGCTTTTAAAATTTGTGTTGCGTGTAGAATAGAAGAATGGTTACTTTTAATAAAAAAAATAAAATTACAGCGATTTACCCTACCTTTTTGTGAAGTCACTGTGTTGACAGGGTCGCAATCACGACGAGAAAGACTTATCTACGCAGTTGCAGATAAGCAGGCACTTCTTTATTCACAGCGCTGGGGAGGCACAGAGGGTAGCTCCTCTAATTGTGCTCCAGCGCCCATACATTTTCACAGCCTATTTATACATTTTTAACAAAGCAAAATCATACAAGCATGCATAAGATGATCACCTTTTACTCTGCCCCTCACCTTGATTGGTTCCCCACTATCACTATTCTTATGGTGGTCTGACCACAGCTATTATCCCTCATGCTACTGTCTAATTCTTCTCTTGAGCATGGTACGTGCCTTCTCTAGTGCTTATACAAATATATCTTGCAATCTTTTTCTTAACTCTGTAGTTTAAACAAATTCCTATTCTAACTACATAATCATCAATCCACTTTAATTACCTTGATCGGTCAAAGTGTTCTTTTAGCTCTACTGCTGAAACAAATACCTACTTTAATCGGCCAGAATTTTCTTGTGACTATAACAACTGTAGAGATGTAGAGAGACTGACGATTCAATTTATTATTAACACCTATTGGTTTACACATCCATTTATTTTTCTTTGAGCTAAGCAGATGAAAGATGTACTTTGGGAATGATTGGGAGGGAGCATTTGGTTTTCTGTTTGTTTCCGTGTTATATACTGTGGTCCAATATGCCTTTCGATACCTGTTTCCTGGTGACCAGCTTGTCAGGCACGTGCTATTGAACAATATGCATGGTGAGGAAGCACATTGGAATGAAAGGCATCACTGACTCTGGGACTGACATAATTCTCTGCTCGCTGTTGTTTAAAGCAATTCCAGGCAGTAAAGGACCTCCAGGCAGAAAAGGACCTGGGGTTGCTGGTTGACAGATAGCTGAACATGAGCCAGCAGTGTGCCCAGGTGGCCAAGGCCGCCAACAACATCCTGGCCTGCATCAGGAATAGTGTGGCCAGCAGGAGTAGGGAAGTGATTGTGCCCCTGTACTCAGCACTGGTGAGGGTGCAACTTGAATCCTGTGTTCAGTTTTGGGCCCCTCACTACAAGAAAGACATTGAGGAACTGGAGCGTGTCCAGGGAAGAGCAACGAAGCTGGTGAAGGGTCTGAAGAACAAGCCTTATGAGGAGCGGTTGAGGGAAATGGGATTGTTTAGTCTGGAGAAGAGGCTGAGGGAAGACCTTATATCGCTCTCTACAACTACCTGAAAGGAGGTTGTAGAGAGGTGGGTGTTGGTCTTTTCTCCCATGTAACTAGTGATAGGACAAGAGGAAATGATCTAAGGTTGCACCAGGAGAGCGTTATATTGGATATTATGAAAAATTTCTTTACTGAAAGAGTCGTCAAGCATTGGAACAGACTACCCAGGGAGGAGGCGGAGTCACCATCCCTGGAGGTGTTAAAAAAATGTGTAGACGTGGCACTTCAGGCCATGGTTTAGTGGGCATGGTGGTGTTGGGTTGATTATTAGACTTGATGATTTTAGAAGTCTTTTCCGACCTTAATGATTCTATGATTCTATGATTAAGTCTGTCCCAGGTTATATCGGATGGTTGATGATGAGCTCTCTGATTTTTCTAGCTCTGATATGAGCTCTCTGATTTTTCTAGCTCCAGCTCTGCTTTTGTATACTCTATTCTGCTCCATTAAGCTTGATACAGTAGTTTTAGTGACATTTATCTGGGGTTTCAACTGGATTAACACTAAGAAGCAGTCCAGCAGTGCTCGTTTTTGTTATATTTTTATATATATATATATATATACACACACACACACACTAACTGGTTTAGCTAGCTCAAGAAACAATGTTATGCTTACTTATGTATCTGTATCATAATTATTTGTTTAATTGCTGAACTAAATTTGTTTGAAGATGTTAGATTAAGAGCAAATCTTAAAAAAATATTAAATATATCCAGGATACTGATATTTTTTCTGAAAACTTGATTGTATATGCATGCTTGGATATGTTTATGAATACATTTATTGATAATACTGTCTTTATATAGACAAATAATCCAAATTACCACTCTATGTTAGCTACAATAACTGTTGTGGGGGAAGATTTTGTTGTAAATTCTTTCTTATGTTTATTCACACCTGAAATGTTTTAAAGTCTGGTTTTGTCATTGCAGATTTGTATTAAATTTTAAATAGATTTTACCATTTGAAAAAGATTTTACCACTTGGGCTTGTCAATTACTAATTGTGAGGACTTAATGAGGCTTGTAAGATTATTGCTAGTGACTACGTTCAAGAGAAGAATTTGATTTAGTTTTGTCTTCAGATTGTTTAAATTAGCAATGTTAGAACCCAAATGCTGAAATTCATTTCAAACTCCTTCAGAATTTCAGTAAGTGTTTATTCACCAAGATCTTCCATTACTTCCTTTGAAATCTTAAGGATTTATCTGAACCAGAACATGAATCCCATAATTTTGACACCCCTTTGGTAGAAGGTTCTGGTAAAAACCTATGAAAATTTGGTGATAAAAGTAACATTTTGAAAACAACTCAAAACAAGATTCATGTTTTAAAATGCATAAAAAAAAAATATTTCCAACTCAGCAATCTGGATCACCCTTTACTTACAGGGTCTGAAATTTACATGTTTCTCTATTTACTTCAAAGTGAAACTAGGCAAACCATGGGAAACAAACTAAGCTTTTTGAATTAATGGAATAAGGTCCTAATCAAGCACTCAGTATATATATATGGACTGTACTGAATTACATAATCAAAGAAGTGGAAGCTATTCCTTTGTTTTTCCTTTCTGTTTTGCAAACCTGTTTTGTTCTATATAGGTTGATTGCCAACAGCATTTGTTGAAGAAGCTGTTTCAGTTAATGGAAATATTCTTATGGATATGTGTTTTTGGGAGGGAAGGGGTGAATAGAGACAGAAATTACAATTCAAGCCTTTACAATTAGATATTCTATCAAAATAACAGTAATGAGCATTTTAATAAATATTTCTTTTATTTGTTAGGCAATAGCTTAAGTGATAGTCAGGCAACCTGCAGTTTATATATGGGAAATATGAAACGTGGAGAGTAAGTGGCAAAACAGTCCCACCCCTTTTTTGCCCTGCATTGTAGCATAGTGTTTATTATCTTTGTCTGATGCAACTTAAAAGTAAAGAAGAAATCAGGAAAAACTGATTTCAGTGTCAAAATAAATTTCTGATTTATTCAGCTACTCCGTAAGCTTTCTCTGAGCCCTATTAAAAATAAAAAAGAAATATCATAGGTGTAGACATGACTTTTTTTCTTCTGTTATTCCAGTGTTTTCTTATATAAAAGTATTACATGTAGACTATAATGATACATTTTGAACCGAGTCATTTTCAAACTTAAGTCACAAGATTTGTTTTAAATCCTTATGTATTATTTTACTGTAGTGCCCATGAGTAATGGGTTAGGACTCATTATTCTAAACATTTTACAGATAATGAACAGTAACAAAAAATATTCTTTATTGCAAACTCAAATTTTTAGATTCTGTTATGTGTCTGTGGAATTATTTTTCAAAGAGCATATGCTATTTTTCCTACTCAAAAGTTAGAATTGGTCATACTTTCCAATTTTATATTCTTATTTAGACAGTTTTGATATCCTACTGACCTTTTTCAAAAACTGCAGGATGATTAGCATTGCACCAAGCCTCCTTCCAGCAATTCACAACACATTTTATTAATTATACAGTTCTTCAGTGTAGCACACCATTAAAACTCTTTCTGTTTAGCCTAATCCATTCTGTGCTTCAGGGTTGCTCAAAGGAAGCAACTACCTCTCTACAGTTCTCTTCCAAATTAGTTCTCTTAGGCTGCTATGTAAAAGGACTTTCCTACCTTGGACTGATCTTCAGAGATTTATGATTTTATGACTTCTGATACGTTAAGGAACACATCCCCCATCTGTTACTTGTTCAAGACAGTGAAATATAGCCTACTATCACTCTCCTGTTGTTTGGCATTTATTTTATCACACAGAATCACAGAATCACAGAATATT
>NW_010191739.1:19748-35751 GCF_000695765.1 Mesitornis unicolor | reverse complement strand
CCAACCGAGCAATTCTGTGATTCTGTGAATGATCAAAAATTAATGCAATTGGAACTGTTCCAAGAACTGAATATAAATCTTTATCTGTGCCTTGAAACACAAAGTCAATGCAAGTTCGTAATTCAGTATGTTGTCTTAAACTACAGCTGGTATTCATCAGTAGGTGTACGATATCCATTATATCTGAAGTTTTCCTAATACTGTATTAGCTGGAAGTTGTTTCATACCTGCAAGCAGAAAATTTACATCCCTTCTAAACTGTTCTGGGTTTTATGATGTAACTTTGTATGATCTCATTACCTGCCTTGTATTAGATGAAGAAGAAATAACTCAGAAAGAATAATAACTATATACCTTGAAAAATAAGGCAGACATTATTTATATATTTCAGTAGTAGGAGACAACTGCATTTGTTCTAGTGCTGCAGTGCTAAAATTAATTGTGAAATATGTACCTTCTTTCAAACTAATTGCGTCTAAGGAGATAGAAAAGAAAGTCACTCGTTGTGCTTTGAATCTTACAGCCCACATAAGTTCCTGGATGTTTCCTATAGGTTGAAACCTTGTTGAAATATTCTTGAACTTGTATGTGTACGTTTCGCATCATTGCCACATCCTGAAAACACTGGGGAGAAAAAGAGGAACGAAGTGGTTATTTCACTTTATTTCTCAGTGAAAAGCCATTGGACTTAGGGATATATAATTCCTTCTTTAGTTTTATCATTCATAAACCCCTTTTCTGCTGTTCAAAGGTGGTAGTATTAAACAAAGCTTTTCATTAGTAGTTCACACCTGGTTTGGAGGACTCATTTAACCCTGCAATAATCCATGACGCTCTGCTTTTAGAATTTCTTGCCTGTGTTTTTGGATGTAGGAGTGAGCTTCCAAGCTGTTGATCCTGAGACTTGTACATCAACTTTACCTTCACAAGCCTTTTTTTCCCTCCTTATCTCCCTTTGAGCCATGAACTCTTCTGTTCAGGACTGTTTTGATGTTTGTTTGTACAGACAAGAGGGAAGAAGCCGTCTGGGCTTACAGAAACTACAGAGCAGTTCTCGGTCACAGTCAAAATGTCAGATTTCTTTGGCTTGACCCTTCTTGAGGGCACAAGAGCTCTAATCACATTACAAGTCAGCAAACCAATCTGAGGGCTGCACTAATTAATGTCTAAATTGGTGTAATGATAGTAATATTAATAACCAGCACAAACTAACCTAGGGCACTGTTTTGTACATAGAATCTTTTTACTTAGCTGTGCAGGCACTCACTCAAACAATAATCATGTCAATGAGTTTTCCTAAAATCACTCCTGTGGATAAATACTGCTACTGTCTGTGGTAAAATTGAATCCTGAGAAACTGCATGTATCAGAAGACAAATCTGTGCTACACAGCATCTTGTGTGGGCTGGCAGCTAAGGAAGGAGGGACAGTGAACTCAATTTTGATTGAAGGAGACATAGCATCAAAGTGAGAACATTTCTTCCACAGCAACTGATAATCTGTGATCTATCTAGACCTTCTGAGATATACAAGAGTTGTATCCAAACATGTGATTCCTTTTCTTCTTTCTAGTTGGTCTAATAAAAAATATTGCTTATATCCTTAGACAATCATGGCTAGACAGCACTCTCATTTAAAAGACAAAATCATTATTAGGGAAGAAACCTAATTTCTGTTGTCATTTTGGACCCTGTTCCATATTTGTCATTTTTTCAAAACTCCTTTTGAGATTCACAAAAATGTAGTGGTCTAAGAGTCAGGTAGTAAAATAAGAATGAGTTTAGTATTGTCATTGGTCTGAATAACTTTTTAAAATTGCTTTTAATATCTCTCCTGATAATGTATAAGAATAACAAATTACAGCATTTTCATTACAACAGCAAATGCGTATCTTCAGTCCTAGGTATAGCTGTAATACACCCTGATTGTAATAGCAAATAGCTGTAATTCATCTGAAAAGGAAAAAACACTTTGCAAACTCATAAAATGTTATGTGATGTGTATGGAGAAGATGCCTTATAACTATGGCAGTGTCAGAATTTATTTGCTAAATTTCAGTCTGGAAATTTTGATATTAAAGATGCACCATGCTCAGGAAGGCCAAAGTTGACAACAACAAAACAAAGGCATTGATTAAATCTAGTTGGCATTTAATGACATGAGTGATTGCTTATGATCTTAACATATTGAAACCAAAAGTTGAAAACCATTTAAAACAACTTGCATACTTTAGAAAGGTCGATATTTAGGTACCACATGAGCTCAAAGAAATTAATCTCACTAAGTGAATTGACAGCAGCGATTCTCTCTTTAAACATGAAGAAAATTATCCATTTTTGAAACATATGATAACAGACAATGACAAATGGATTGTCTACAATAATGATGAATTAAAAGGATCATGTAGCTGACATGATAAACAAGCTCAAAGAACTTCAAAAGCAGATCTTCACCAAAGGAAGGTCATGGTGTCAGTCTGGTGAGATTTCAAAGGTATTGTGTATTTTACATTGCTTTCAAGGAACCGGACCATTACTTCAGGCATGTACTGTTGTGAACTAGTTAAATTAAATGATGCCATCAAACAGAAATATCCAGAATTGGTGAATCACAAAGTTGTTGTGTTTCACCATGATAATGCTAAACCACATACAAGTTTGGTTGCTCATCAACAATTGTTGCAGTTTGGATAGGATGTGTTACCACATCCATCATATTTGCCAGACCTGGCACCATCAGACTGCCATTTTTTTCATTCTTTGCAAAATGCTTTGAATGTTAAAATCTTTACTGCTGATGGGGATATAAAATCATTCTTGGAACTGCTTTTAGCCAAAAAAGATAAGAACTTTTTTGAGCATGGAATCATGAAGTTGCCTGAAAGACAGAGAACGGTAATTCAAAAAAATGGACACTGTATTGTCTGATAAAGCTTTTATTTCCCATGAAAAAGTCACTTTTCATTTACCTAGAAAAAAAAAAGCCATTACCTTTTGGCCAACCCAATCTTTTTCTTTCAGGAAAGAAAGCCATGCCAGAAGAAATAAGTGATCTTTCCTATAAGATCTACCTAGAGCTCCACTTGTTCAGGAGTGTCTATGTGAAAAATATTTGCTTATACTTTGTGTAAAAAGATTGAGTAATGAAAAGCAGAACAATATTGTGCCTAATCTTGCTGTGTAAAATATGCAAAATTGTTCCAGCAGCTTTATAATGAATCTGGCATGCTTTAATCTTAAAACTGTCACATACATCAACTTTGGCTCCCAAGAAACCTCAGCCATTTATACCAAAAGCAGTTCTGCTCACATTTGCTGTGATAGAAGAGTTGTTGTTTACTTCAGAGGCAATGGGAATGGGTCCACACTAAAGAAATCTATGCTTAGGGTGTAAATGAAACCAATACAGAGCTGCACTGGATGCTTGCCTTGATCCCAAAATGCTTTGACAGGTGTTGCACTCACAGGCAGAGTAAAGCTGATGTGAAGGCTTGAATGTAGATAAATAAATAAGTTTATATAAAACTGTATGTGAATAAATAAACAAATATATATAAACACATAATACCTCTGGTATTTGCTTATCTAAGGTCCTGCACAGCAAACACTCTATGGAATATTATTCACCACCTTTGGCTGGCATATAAGTTGTGGATGTTGATTTTTCCTGAATTGTACATGTGTTTGTCACAGTTTCTCTGATTACAGCAGTGGAGTGTACCTATAAGAGAAAAACATCAGCTCCTAGGAAATCAGCTCAGACAAAATCCTACCGCATGTGTTTCTAGCAACACAGGGTATTACAAGCCTACTAGAACAATCTTTTATTTTCATCATACTTTCTCTAGATTTCTTAGTCAAATTCAAGTTCTTAATTCCTTTCTTGTCCTATCTAAAACATCTTGGAGCAGTATGATCATACAAACAAATACATGCGCAATTATGTAAGAACCTAAGACAAAAGAAATATCCACCTATCCACTAAACCAAACACATACGGCATATATACCTCTTTCAAGCTCAATACATTTCTACAAGATACCTACATACATGAAATAGTGCGTGTGCCATATGGTTATAGAATATAGGTTAATATCAAAAGCTGATTTCTGGAAGATAATGAGCGTCTTCTAATACACACTTTCTTGCTTTAGCTTTACTATCTACAGTACAGGTTAAATTAATTACTACAGTTACAGTTTTTTGTACTTAAATGAGCTCAGTTATTCCCTTCCTTTGCATTTCATGTGTTCATTTACATATGTGGAAAAAAACTGTAAAGCTGGCTATTATGTTAGTATATGAGAAACAAGGGAAAAGAAGTACTTCTCTGTCAGATCATTATTTTAAATCCCAAGGAGGTTAATGTTCCTCACCAGTCATATAAAAAAATGGGCTAAAAAAATATAAATTTGAATACACACATCAATTCTATATTGCCATCATCCTTGAAAAATACATATTGAACATAAAGGTTTCCATGGTATTTGGAGACAAATTTGTTGTGCACTAATGAGCACTGTATTTGTTAATTTAACTACAAATCTCTAAAGGCAAGAATTCCACAATTTTGGTGATAATTATTATAGAAAACACCATCACCCAGTCAACACTACCTGACCAGCAGCAAATTGGTGTGTGAAAACCTCCATATCTGGTTTAGGCTAACAGTTCTTGGAGATTTGTGTGTCCCTGTTATGAACTGACTAGCAAAACACAGATATCTTAAAAAGACCTACACCATCTTTGGAAAATAAACAAACATTTTCATTATGATGTACAACAAGCTTCCAACACTTGGAGTTAATGATAACAACATGATGTATTTTGAACTTATCACCACAGGTTTAGGGTATTGTTTACCAGTAGAAATATATTAAGAGAGATTACAGGTCAGATTAAAGAGCACACCACCCATGAATATTTAGAGTGCAGTCTCAGTTACAGTAAAACATATAACTCGTTGCATGTGTTGAGTTATCACAGGAATTACTGCATTGAAAGAAGCCAAAGGACTCTTTGCTCAGTGTGTCTGCATAACTTAGATCCTATTTGAGTCAGTTTACCTCATTGTGTTACACTTGAATTAAATAAATAAAATATTCTAAGAATAATATATATGGATAAATAAAAGTTATAACTGTAGAAGTAGTTATGTTAAGGTTTGATTTTAGGGTAGGCCTTAACTGGGAAACTTGCCCTGGGAAACAGGTGCAGAGAAGTAAGAAACAATATTCAAAGGATTTAATAGAGCATGTAGAACACAAGGAAATGGCAGTTTGTTGTTAGTGATTTGTTATTAGTTAAAATATAACATACCAAAGGAATTATGGTGGTGGGAGCTAAGTTAGATAAACAAACTCATAGAAACTTATAGTATTAAGTAAGCTGAGCATGCAAGATTTATAGTTTAGGTGAAATTTGTAATTGTTTGTAACTTGTCATCTGAACCCTTTATTTCTATGATGGATGTAACTGCTTGTAACTAAGGGATGTGTATCTCTGCACGTAGACCAAGCTGTAATAAGGTATAAAAGCTGAAGCAAAAATGAGGGTCGTGGGGATCCTGACTTTGGACGATAGTCCTCAGGTCTCTGGGCCCTGAATAAAGCACCGCATAAACTGACACTCTGTTAGTTTGTGTTCTTTGTTCTTCGGGCAACAATTGCAGAAGAGTGAAGTGACTTGACAGTTACTTCTATGTAATATATCAATATTTTTGACAATGTGAGAAACCCTGGGAACTGAGATGAAGGTGTTTTGAGGCTAAAGAAGTCAGCAGTCAGTCTTCATAAGAAAGCAGCACAGACTCAGACACCTTGCTCGGCTGTGGTGTATTCTACTACACCCCTGACAAGCTCTGGGAACAGACTTTTTCTGTCTTGTACAGGGAAGATGGATATATAGGCTACCTTAATTGTCTTTCTTCCACCATCTCTCCAAACACACTGAGTGAAAAAAAATGTTAGAAAGCTATTCTTCATAAAATTTGAAATACACAGTCTTTTAAGCCCACATTTTCTTTGGGGCCCTGAGTTTCCTGATGTTTTCCTGGTGAGAACAGTTGCTGTAATATATTGCTTTGTTTTCAGTGGATATAATGGTCATTATTCTGCAAATCCTGTTAATCCTACTACAATATGGACGGGGATAGGCCTGGGGAAATGTAGTAATCTCTGTAGTGTCCTTAAGCTTTTCCTTTCTGTACCTCCTTCCTTTTTCCTTTTAGAAAGTGACAATGATCATACAGTGTCATGCAGACAATCTTAGGGTTTACTGTGATTTGAAATTGCTAAAGATAAATCCATTATTTGTGGAAACAGCAGTACAGATATATCAAGATTGGAAGAAATGAAAGTCTCCCTAGAATACCTGCTTACTTCCTAGCTTCAGATGCCACAGTCAATTGATGTCTCGAGGACCAGTGTGGGAAATTATACTGGTTTATCAACACAGAAAGTGTATGAACGTCTGCTCTTGTTTTGGAGAGAGAGAAAAATCCCTGCATCTGAGGACCATAAGCCAAGCATTCTGCAACAAAGTGCAATGACAGCTTGCTTGAAGAAGCTTTGGGCCTGGTGGAGCTCAGTGGATGAGACCCTGGGGCCTGTTTTGCACAGATAGGACAGAGTCTGTGAATCTCCATCTTTTTAACATCTGCCTGACTTCCTGTTTTAATCAGTTAATAATTCCATGTGTTTCACTATAGTATATAGGTTCCTGTTCAGTTACTCCTCCCAGGTAGAAAATAATAAGAGTAGACAGTATAAAAAACACTTTCTGACTTTATCTGTCATAGCTGGAGAAGCAGAGTTGTTTCTAAATAACATTCCTAGTTAAGAGAGTGAAAGAGCAGCAGTCTAACCAAATCAGCCAGCATAAAGCATATGAATCATAGCATGGATATTTGACAAAGGGTTGTATTTTCTTCATGTTTGGAAACACATCTACTGTATTGCTTCTGAGCAGCACTACCTCCACACTGCAGCCTTAGTCCAAGCCCTGGAGTACACCCTTTTCTGGTTGAAAAGAACTGTGACTCGAGAGTCATGTAATGAACTATGCTTCAGTGAGGTCTGGAGCCTCACAACTCTTTTCTTGACTGAGTTAATTACTAACCTAGAAAAATATTTGAAATGCAGATTTGTAGGCAGTCATGCTAGCACAGGGCAGGTCAGAGAAATCCATGTGTAACATGAACTATAGATCAGCCCAAAAAATAACAGAAAAGGAGGAATGTGTTAATTATACTATATTGTAAAGCATTCACTCACACAAGTGTTTCATTTAACAGTTCAATTTGTTTGGACTTTGTTTTGAGATGAGAAAAATATTTACCACCTGAAGTTATTAACTTCCTCATGCATTTTTTGATGAAACAAGGCACTCCCACAAGTTGTTCTTTTCTTGTTTCACTTCCCACAGTTCAAGTATTCTGCAACAGAGGCTGACTTTCTCCTGGGAGAAAAACATTGAAACAAAAAGGTTTGTGCTTCTTTACGGCCTCCTCACCAGCATCATCACCTCCACAAGCACCTGAGAATGATTTGTTTAAGTGGTAATGACTGATGAAAGAGTTTGAGGGAGCAATGGATGCTGTACTGGGCTAAGAATTAAATGTTGAAAATGTGCTTTTTTAAAGGGAACAGTCACTGCAATGTAACCTCAGCAACCAAGCAGCACACCTGTGTATGTATAAGCCCATCCTTTAACTGAGTAGAAATATCTGTCTACAACGCAGCTAAAAGGCAAAAATCAGAAGCTTTCTACAATAGACTTTTGTTTACTGCTAGATCAATGTGTCTCTAGACACACTGTTATTTGCCCATTAGCAGGACTCCCCAGGTGTCAGTGTAATTCCTAAGAGATCCTCCCCCATGGTCTCTGTGAGAGGCAGTCTAGACTGAAGAAATGCAGTCTGACTACCGTACCGCTGAAATTCGCAATTTACTGACTGATTTTTCATTTTTTGCCAGCTGTCTGGCAAAACCCTAGTACTTCATGAAACAGAGTTAAAGGTACTGAATATGGAGTAGCATGAATAATTACAAGAACAAGCAGAGGTCTGGAGTGAAAGAAACTCTCACACATGACTGAAAACAACTGTAATTAGAACAAAATAACCTAGTGGTTAAGGGCTGAAGAACATATGCTACACTGATTAGATAGATGGTATTGTCATACTCTGGTAACCAACATGATGTTGAAATCTTGTATTTTGCTCAAAACCTGGAACTAACTTCTCAAAGCTCATGTCATTTAAGTAAGATTGTAAGTAGTCTTTGGCAAGTCAATTAAACATGACTTCAAAGATCCTAGACTTTGTGCCTTTCTCTTCCCTTTTACATTGGCTGTTATCTTGCTGATTGTGAAAGAGGACAGAAAGTTCCTGATCTTGCCAACATTGTTTGGATGCAACAGCATCTGGACAGTATCACACACACAGTCTGTAGCAGAAAGGAGAGGACTGATGGCCTGCAACTGCACCAAGGCTGCTAGGTTTTGTGCCCACTCCTGGAGAGGTGCTGGAGTAGCTGCTACCAGGACACAGAGGTTGAAGCTGACTCCCAAATCTCATCATGTCAGATGCTCTGCACACCCATATTCACACGCTGCTTGCTCCAAACACAGAAAAAACTAAAACATCAACAGTAAGTTGAGTGATCTGCCCTCAGGCCTCCAGGCCTCCAGACCTCCAGGCCTAATTGGTCTGATTTCAGTTGGAATATCCTCAAAGGAGGTGATAGAAGACAGAACACAATCAATTCTCCTTGTCTGTTTAAGTCCTCAACTTAAATCTTGAACTTTTTCCAAACTATCTAGACTTCTTGTTTGGTTTAAACCATTTTCCTAGTATCCTGATACTGCCAGTGATTTAATGAGCTCTTTTTCTAATCTGGTGGGAGGGAGTTCCCTGTACATTTGCCTATGAAGAAGAAATGTTCATGCATGCTTTTGTGTAAGGCCTCTTCACTTTAAAAACTTATTGGATCCAACTGCAGTTTGCCGCATTCCAGTAAGAAAACTACTGCCCTGTAAGATGTGATTGTGCAACCTGAACACAGACATGCTAACACACAGACGTAAGGCATCAGCAGTAGCTGATTCTGCTTATGCTGTCCATCTCATTGCAGTTCAGATCATCTGCCTGCAGTAAAGACTTGGAAGTGGAAGGAAATGGCAGTCTTGCAGCTGCTGCCAGCCTCTGGCAAATGTGCCCACCAACTGTCCACTCCTTCCCTGGCCAGTAAGTCCTGCTCCTGGCTGAACAGCTTTCCTCTCTGCTGAAGCACACCACTAGCATTGTGCAACTGAGTAAAACCAAGTCTTACTGACCGTCATGGACCTTCAGCTGCTCCAGTAGACTGTTGCGTTAGCTGCTGTACACATACATAGAGAATTTATGTGTATTTTCATTGCAGTCTCTGTTTAACCTTTCCCTAGAGATTTTTAATACATACTCCCAAAACATGATGCTATACTGCAGTAACGGAGTATTTATTTAAATACATGGATCTTCCTTCAAGAATCATCTCCTGAATTTCAGTACATCTGAGAGCAGCTTTTAGCAATACCACAATGCCCAGGAAGTTTAGAAATGGTGTAGGCAGCCATGTGCTAGCTGCTGGCATTCACTACTCCCTCATGGTTACCTCTTGCTGACCATTTAAGATATAAGGAATTGAATCTAGGCTGATTCTTTTCAGCAGTTAAAGCAAACTTTGTGTGATAGAAACAATTTATGATTGTATGTCCATAATAAGTTCCTTGTAGGTCACAGGTGAAAATATGGGAAACACTTCTAATTCCACTTCTGATGTTAATTGTCACAATTCTTTTGCATTTTGGTTATGATGCTGCACCCTGTACATTTGACCTTTATTTAAAGTGTTAATAATGCGTGGAAAAAAATAAAACACCAAACAGTTAAAAAAATCTTGCATTATTTTTCTTTAGATGGGTGTAAAAATAGGATACCTATCTAATTGTCTAGGCATGGATTTGATGAAAGGCACTTAAGTGAACTGATTTGTTTTCTGTTTGCAAATATTCCTGTTTGTACTAGTGGATGGGCAGTGCTAAAGAGTTTGATGTAGGTGAAAGTGGTGAAGTAATGATTCTTGTTAAGGAAAATGTAAAAAGCTTTAGGTCATAGTGGAAAATCCTGCTTTTGCTCTAAATGTCAACTTAGTTCACTTTTTTCTTGTTTACCAGCACTTAATATTATTTGATGTAATGATGTTTAATCTGTTTGAACCAATCATGAATTCCATGGCTTATTCCAGCGGGTGAGTTTTTTAACACAGACCTCATACATAGAGTTTGGTAAGAAATGGAGGCTCCAGATAATTGCCTTGTCATTTGTTATTTTCTTAATTAGGTTAGTGGGATAATTATAACCCTGATATGACTGGCTTGAATTACGACTGACACCATTTGAGTGACAGAGGAAAATATCAGAAATCTGTGATGCACTTTGTGTAGGCACACATTCAAACACTCAGCTGAAAATTCCTTCCCCTTCTGGGGAATTTGACAGACATTTGGAGTTTTAGAGGGAAAAACAGGCTGGTCAGGTCTGACACTGGTAGTGGGACTGGTGCTCACCAAGGGAAGGTGAGCTGCAATGTCTTAATCAGTGCATTATCTGTAACCTAGAAAGTGATCTTCTACTGTAATCAGTGTAAGTTATGTGAATAACACTAATACAGCATATTAACATGAAGATGATATATATATGGCATATACAGATGATAATACACAGTAATAAAGAGAGAAGTGATAATCATAATAATATCATGGTAATCATAAATGTGAAAGTATTATTTAACCATCACAAAAAGCACAGATGTAAAATAAGTATAGGAATAAATATAATATACAGTTAATACATACACATTGACTTCAAAAAAGACATGCCAGTTACCTCAGCACATGAGCAAAGATTCATAGTTAGAAAAGAGAATGAACCATATGCTGTGTCATGAGGAATATTTCCTACTTCTTATGCTTGTTCTGGGGACACACTAGGCTTGAAGAACTATAATAAACCTACCATTTCTGTGCCCTTGATAGCTTTCCTGCATAATACCATGAAAGTATCTTCTTAATGCCAATGTTAATAGGACATAAAATAATGCATCCTGGTAGATATAAATTTTCCAAATATTGTTACGTACTGTTAAGGCTTTTATATTTAAAATTGAGTTGATGTTTTTTTAAGTGTAACTTCTGTGGAACAAGCTTTAATTGCCCTATTATTTTGTAGAAGCGGTGCTTTAATACTTATAAGGTATTTGTACTATTAGTTGTTCTTAAGTAGAAAATTTCTTAATCGTACATTGAGTGCCTGTCTAATGACTGCACTCAGCATTGATTATGTAAAAGGAACTGAGGTTTCTTTTCGTTCAATGACTACAGAAAATAGTTTTTAAATTCCAACTGAAGTTTTTCGGAATGATCCATTAGGTTGGGAAGAAACAAATTGTGGGGTTTTTTTTCTGGGTAAATGAAAGGTGAGTTTTTCATGGGAAGCAACAACTGTATTAAACAATATATTGTCCACCTTGTTCAATTACCATTTGCCATCTTCCAGGCCACTTCGTGATTCTGCATCCAGAAAAGTTCCTATCTTTTTCAATATGTTAAGATTATCAGCAATCTCTTATGTTGTTCAATGCTGATTGTATTCAATCAATGCCTTTCTTTAGTTGTTATCAACTTTGAGTGTCGTTGCCAAGCATGGTGCATCTTGACATTAAAATCTCCAGACTAAAATTTACCAAAATAATCCTGGCACTGTTTTAAGGCATCTTCACCACACACATCACATAACTTTTTATAAGCTTACGCAGCATTTTTTTCCTTTTCAGACGTAATATAGCAAAATATGATGAAAGAGTTCCTTTAGATTTTCCATTTTGAAACTGATGCCAAATAAATAATTGTGATTGAAAATGTGCACTTTCATTTTCTAAAGCAAGCTTGAGCTGTTGGCTGTCAAGTTACATAAAGGTTTTGCAGTTTAAAATGAAGTTAGCTACATTTCAAGACTTGTATGTCCACCTATTAAAAAAAAAGATGCAATTACTTTTTGACAAACCCAAGAGCTTTGCAAAAATTATTATTTTTCATATCTGTTTTACTCAACCATAGATTCAGAACTGAAAGTGTCAGTACAGGCAGATGGTACTTTGCAAGTAGGTCGATATGAAAAGGTTGACGCTACTACTGCTAACAACACACCTGCTGGGTCGATAATGAGATACTTCCTTCTGGAGCTTTCCTATTCAGATAGAAACCTGTCAGGAGCACCAGATTTACTTGGAGTGAAAAGGCAAGGCAATATTTGAACTTGCCTGACATTTAATTTTTATGTTTCTTCATCCTGGGAGAAATCTAATGCATTATGGTGGGTTAAATCATATCTATGTAATAGCATGATTGACAAAAAGGTATGAACGAGGGAGGGAGGAAAGGAAGGGAGGGAGGAAAGGAAGGGAGGGAGGGAGAGAGGAAGGGAGGAAGGGAGGGAGGGAGGGAAGAAGGAAGGAGGGAGAGAGAGGAGAAAAATATTTGGCTGGTAGAAAGTTTTGTGACAAAAGTGTTCTTACAGAAAGCTTACAGTTGTCTTTTTTTTCTTTTCCTCAGAAAGACTGTATTTTTTAATTGGAAAAAAAATTCCAGCTATGACACTTCTGTTTGTATATGCTGTTTTGCCTCAGTACAGTCAGTCCATAGTGTATCGTGGTGGTTGTACTGTCAGTAAGGTTGAACTACACTGTATATTGTACTTCCTGAATTCCATGATATGCCAATAGGAGAGAGTACGATGCCTTAATAAAGTAAGGCTGTGTCCTGGTTTTGCTGGGATTGAATCATAGAATTCTCATTTAATGTGACAGCAAAGCTGAATTTCTGAGAAAACTAGTATACACTTTTGTGCACAACTTGATATTATATACATTTAGCTAGGGTAGAGTTTTTTTTCCTTAGAGTAGCTGATAGGTTTTTTTGTTTTCATTCAGACCAGCAGATGTTCACATTTTTCAAGGTTTTGTTTTTCCGTTTTTCACCTGCATCTGTGGTTATAGGCGTTTTTGTGGTGCTGTTTTGGGTTTTTGTTTGTTTGTTGTTTTTTGTGTGTTGTTCTTTTTGTTGTTGTTGGTTTTTTGTTGTTTTTTTTTTTTCCTCCATCTCTCTGCACAAGAGAAAGTGGGGGAGAAGTGGAAGTCCAGGATTCTCTGGGACAGGTGACCTAGGACAGATGATCTGGGTGTGATCCAAGCTGACCAGTAAAGATTTTTTCCGTCTCATAAATGTCACACTTACTATAAAATGGGGACTTTGCAGAGGATGACCTCTTCGACCCTTCCTTTCTTCAATCCCTTCTCTTTGATCCTTTCCTTTATACTTTGTGAGGGTGGTATATCTAGGTTCCCTTAGGCTTGCCCCTCCTTTGTTGCATTTTTGTTGATGTACTGTTGCTGCTGTTTGTGAACTGAGTATAAATTTGACTGCTTTATTATCATTGTTAGTATTCTTGTTAAAATTAATTGGCATTATTATTTCAGCTTGATTTATTTTAATTCTTAATAGTCTCAATCCCAACTGATGACTTCTTTACTTTTACTCTCCTAATTCTTTCCCTTATCCCATGGGGAGGGATGAGGCGAGGGAGTCCACTGTGTGGTGTTCAGTTGCCTGCCAGGTTAAATCATGACAGGCTGAAATATTTTAGTGTGACTGAGGGTTGTATATTTTTCAAAAAATATTAAAATACTACATAATGATCACTTGTATTCTATTCCACTTCCTGTGATCAAGAGAAGAAAAAACATTGTAATAATAATACTCAATAGCTGAGTTCAACATATTGGACTTAATTTAAGCTGTTTGTTAAGTTTTGCTTTGACAGCCCTCATAAGACTAACATATACAAGACATGTGAAGCACATACATATACGCTTATAGTTAAATATTTATTCATATGCTATATTGAACATATTTGGACTTGATGTAAAATTAGGCTTATGCAAAATTCTTTTAGCCAAGTGTCAAACTACAGAAAGAGGAAAACGGATATTAACTATTTGCAACACAATGCCGTGTTAAAAAACCCCAACAAACAACATAACAAAGAAGAGAGCTCAAATGTTAATTACAAGCAGTAAGACAACTCTGTTTTGTTGTTTGTTGGGGTTTTTTTTTTACACAAACCAAGCAACACAAGGTTATGGTAAAACCCATCTGGCTCCTGTGTTTACATCTCCTTTTAAAACATTATGTCTACTCTAAGGAATTTACTACTGAAAGTGACTTGTTGAGTTCAAAGGAAGGACCGAAAAAAATGTGTAGGATACACTGTGTAATAATCACACAATGACTGCAGTTGGAAGGAACCTCTGCAGGTCATCTTGTCTGAGACCCCTGCTCAGGCAGAATCTCCTGGAGCAGGTTGACAAAGGACAATCATAACACTGTGCCTTCATAGACCAGCAAGAAACTAGACATTCGTGTATGTTTTGCAACTAAAGAAAAGAAATAAATTGCAGTCCTATGGAACTAGGACTATGTGTTCTCTCTTGCTGAGTTTGATGTTAATAATGTAACTTGTTAAAAATATTACCCAGTGTCTACTATGTGAATACAGTCAAGGAAAAAAAACTATTTTGATGCTCAGCAGAGAAGGTAATTGAAAATCAAGATTAACACGGTAAACAAAAAGCCAAAGGAATTCTATCTTCCTGAGAGAAAAACACCATTTACTAGCTACTAGGTATTTTAATGATAGAATTTTCTTTGTGTTCATGGGGTGAAATCATAAAATATAAATGTTACAAGGTTTTCAGAAGCATAGTTTTTTACCGAAAAAGAATGGTGGAGAGATTTGGAGGTAGGCATAAAATTTGTACTTCATAAAATACAGAAACATTTAAAGTGCATTTTAGCCTTTTTTTTTCCCCTGTATCTTTTTTCTGCCTCATCTAATACCCTACCTAGTGGATGCAAGTATAATCAGACTGTTGCTGCAGTGCTTAGCTTGTACAGGATGTTGTCTTAAATAGATGTTAATTGGTATGAGAAAATATTCCATATCAACAGGTTTTTTTAAAGACATAATGGCTTTGTGGAAATTCTATTTATTGTAGTCAATCATGCTGCACATGTGTCTTCAAAGTTTTAACAAAATTCTTCTCTTCCTGTGTCAAGACGTGGTTTTATTATGTTAATGGCATGCTCTAGCAAAAATGTTCAATTGCAGTGGTGGAACAGTTTGTGTGAGGATTTGCGTATTTTCAATTATTGTCAACTAATGGATTTCCTGACCTGGAGGTTATACCCAATGTAAACATCTTCACTGTTTGTCTTCACTGACAAACATGCCTAAATCTGTGGACAAGTTTATTGTATCAATCAACTTTCACTTTTAATGCATCAAAACCCATGTATTTTCTACTATGTTCCTCCAGCTGAGCAAGATCATACTAGCAGTCTTTGTTTTGAAAATCAAAGTGATTCCTCTGGGTGGTTTTCATAATTTTTCAGGAAACCAAAATATTCTTGCCTTTTTGTTGAATTTTGACATTTTAATTCTCCTCTTCAATACTGTTATAAACTTGTGTAAGCATGGGGGAGTCCAATAGGCATTAAAATACCTGTTATAAACACAAGCCAATGAAAAGTTGATTTAATGATTGTGCAGTTGGATCTGCAGGGATATAGAATTGTGGAATCACAAATACTGCAAAACATATTCACCACTGGAATGCAACAGGAAGGTCTTCTGTAACTAGTGATAGATAGCTGAATTTTTGCATTCAAATAATACAGTCTTTTTTTTGTCAAAGGCCTTTCTAAAAATTAAAACCAACAGCAGTATTAAGATTACTGCTGTTATTTTTGTTGTCATGTAATTCTGACTGTAACAGCAATGGGAGCTGGTGACATTAGCTGCAGAAATTGAAGCACCCTCCTCAAACAATAACGTTGCAACAAGAGCA
>NW_010191739.1:11708-19717 GCF_000695765.1 Mesitornis unicolor | reverse complement strand
TGGTATTCCCTGTAGTTTCTAAACTTTCTGTATCCATGGAAACAATAATTGCAATGACATTGTTAAATCTTCTGTCAGTTGCTTCAGTGGTAAAGCAGTTAGATGTGAATAATTTTAACAAAAAAAAAACCACTTGGATTTGTTTGTGTGACCATATTATGTGTTATTTTTCTTTCTTTACAATGGAAAAGGATACACAAATGCCCAGATTTCATGTATTATAGAAAATATATTGGAAAATATAAAGCAAACTGAACCTTTGTCTTCTTTCTTCTTCTTTCTACTTTGACTTTGAATTTCTGTGACAACTAATCTCCCAAATGCAGGGGTCCTTTCTGAATATAGGATTTCAGTTTCTTTATAAAACTTTGTCCCTCAGGGCTTGTTCCATGCATTGTAGGGACTTATATGAAACAGAAATATGAATTTTATTATAGTGGAAGTTTCCTATGAAGTCCAAACACCAAACTAAATCTCTTCTTTTAAGGTGTTATCTGGTCCATGCAGAGTAAGAGACATATCAGAGGTGGATTTTGCTTCCTGAAGATGTGGCCTCGGCCCTGAGGACTGTTCAAATCATGATGCTGTAAGCCACAGATTCCAAAGAACACAAAAAGCATTCAAACACCATGAATCCTTGTAGAAAGGCTAATGCATAGGGCTGACCTCATACAGCTGAACTGTACCCTTTTGCTGTTGCATTGTCCTCCGAGAAGCTCAGCAACTGTGGAGCACAGCAAAAGGTCTGACATTTGAGACATTCAAAGGCCCTTTTCTCTTCATGAGGTTTTCAGCTCTTCGCTTTTGATTGTGACTAGGAATGACACCAAATCAAGTAAGTAGTCTTTTTCCTGGTATTTCCACAGTAGCTATTCGATTTCTTGCCAAAAAAATGTCCTTAAAAAAATTCTTAATTCTGGTCTGCAATTGAAACATAGAGCATGTAACTCAAACCACAAAGGTAAATGGGCTGAAAAGGCATCTTTGACGTGACATACTTCTCCTTGACTAGAGCAGTCTGGCCAAATTGCTGGGAGTCAATGGGATGTTGCTGTGAATTGCAACAGTTCCCAGTTGTTCTCAGCCTGCTACTCAGTAATACGTTGTGTTTAGTGGCAGTAGCTGCTTTAAAATGATTCCTCCTTTACCCATGTTGTAAAAGATGCTATCTCCTGAACTGAATCATCCTAAACATTTTCAGTGTTGCAGCATCTACATGATAAGGTAACTGGACCAACTGAAAAGTTCTCCTCTCCCTAGTTCTCTCTCTGACGTGAGCAGCTGCTGTGCTCTGTGATGGAGTTCTGGGTTTTCACAGCAGACAGGACTGCCTGAAATCAAGACATCGAATGCTCTTGGTTGTTCTGGCAAAATATAAATGCCCAGATAAGCAGTTCTGATATTTCTGGAATATCGATTTCTCTCATATACCATAAAATATATGTACTATGTCTTTGTGATGTGCTTCTTTAAAATAACAGAAACGAAGTCACCAGAGAGAAGACTTTCCTAATGCTAACTGGTATCAGATACAGTTTTTCTCCATCAGGGAAGCATAGAGAAAAAGACCACTGGCAGCACATCTGCAGAGATTCAGTCTGAGTCCATGCTGAAGATAGAGCCAGGTTGGAATGGCACCTTTTCTTTCTACATTTTTTTTTCCCCTAAGCTCTTTCCCCTGTCTTACATGTGTAAAAAATAGGACACAAACCAGGGCCTGAGAAACTGTTTGAAAACATGTTTCCCCTTTGCTTAACAGTCTACAAACTGATGAGCTACTGAAAAGAAGTTGAGCCAAAAAAAAACCAAAACAACAAAAACTCAAACAAACAAGAAAACCCACAACACAATGAACAAAAAAAATTATCATTTAAAAGCATAAATTTGGCCCAAAGATCAATTTCATTGCTGAGAACAAGAGGTTAAGAGGTTCCATTTAGATTTATTTTCTTAATTGTATTTTATGTTGAATTCTTACTTGCATTTTTATTACTATTTTTTGCCTGGTAAACTCTGTTTGATCTTCATCAGAGTTAAAACCATTGTTAAAGATTAATTACTGCCATTTTTTACTTGTAGGATTTTTAATAAACTACAGCTTGCAGACACTGTGCTAGCATGAGGAAAATTAATATTTTATAGAAATATGTAAAGAGAATAAATCACCTATCTGAGAATATAGGCAGGTCAGGCTTTCACTAGCAGCTTATAGTCTCAAAACACTTAATAATTTTATATTTCACAGCCTTATCATCTATCATGCCTTGTAAGAAGTGTATTTTTTCCCTCACTTTTCTATTCTCAAGCTTCATTCTCTTCTCTTTTTTATGAATCAATTATGACAATCCTAGTCAGCAGCAAAATTCATGCTCAAGTAATTGATATTGCATCAAACCCAGACTGCTCACATTTCATGCCCCGTCTTTTATTTGTTTGGTCTTCCATTTTTGTTTCCATGCCCATCTCTCAATATATCAGATCCTGAAGGAATCAGGACACTCTGAAGGGCTGAGGAAATAGAAGAGACATGATTCACTGAAAGAGTAGATAGGTTTATCAGACCAATTCATAAAGATGGAATGCAAAAATGCATAATCTTGTCAGACAGAATTTAGGTGGTTTTAGTAGCCCAGGTGACAAGATTTTTGTTCCCAAAAGCTTGATAATCTATCCCATCTGTAACAGTAGTCTAAGTAACTACTATATTTTTCTAAAAAGGCTGATTTTCTCCACCATCCAG
Organism: Mesitornis unicolor; assembly: GCF_000695765.1. NCBI lineage: Eukaryota > Metazoa > Chordata > Aves > Mesitornithiformes > Mesitornithidae > Mesitornis > Mesitornis unicolor. Next base: position 16,977 of record NW_010191739.1, on the reverse strand, counting down.
AAAATGAGCATCAGACACCTTGACTTTACTTCCTTATGCTTTTAAATTCCATGCTTAACTCTACAGTTAGTTTCCTTTCTGTCTATCTGAGTGGCCTAAGGTTACCTTGAAAACCTTGTAACCTAAAGTTACCTTGTAACCTTACCTAAGGTTACTTGTAACCTAAGGTTACCTTGAAACTTAACACTTTAAGACATCTCTTGGATAAAATTCAAATCTTATATTGACTTTAGTGATACAGAGTAGAGACATTTGTTCTTTTCCTTCTCCTATCTCTACAGCTTCAAATCTCTTCATTTTAGTGCTAGAAGCTATTTCTTTGGGAATATCTCATGAAACTTCATATAGATATCACATGAATGTAAGGTTATATCTCATTACGCAAAGTAAATAGGTTTTGGCATTTGCAACACAGGGAAAAGATCTAATTGCATTGAAAGAGAGATATAGAAAGTGAGCCTGCAATTTTAATGCAGGCAATTAATTTCAACTACTACCATTTTGAGATTAATGGTACAGCAGAACAGTCCCACTCTTTGTAGATAATCTACTAAAATGAAATCTTAAATTAGACTCATAATATGAATGTGTGGAAGCAGTTTCCTTCGTGTATATTTAATTTCAATATTAATATTTAACATTTACATTCAGGACTATGCCTTTTCAGTCAAAATATGACAAAGGTTGAAGCAAAATCTTCCACTGATGCAATTCTAGATGCAGTTACTCATTTTGGTGTAATTAATGTAGATTTAAACCTGAAGCCAAAAGGAAGACTCCCAGTAGCAGACTGCCTATGCATCACTTTTAAATTTAGACTTTAATATCCTTGAGGTTCAAATTTTATTCTAATGTGCTATTCACAAAAATGTTGTCATTTTAGGAAGGAAAGAAGAAAAAAGCCTAATCAGAAAAGGAGTTGAATGAAGTCATGGTCCATATCACCAGCCAGCAACTTTATATGAGCTGAGTCTTAGACTGTGGGAATAATATATAATCTGCTGCAGAAAGGACTGTATACCTCAGCTGATTTTAAATAACATGGTGAATTCTTGGCTCTGTCCAGTTGCGTTTCCTTCTCCAGAGAAGGAGAGTCCACAGCCTTTCTGGGCAGTCTGTGCCAGTGCTCTGTCACCCTCACAGCAAAGAATTTTTTCATTATGTTTAAGTTGAACCTCCTGTGTTCTAGTTTGTGACCATTGCCCCTTGTCCTGTTGCAGGACACCACTAAAAAGAGTCTGGTTCCATCCTTGTGACACTAACCTTTTAGATGTTTATAAGCATTAATGAGATCCCCTCTCAGTCTCCTTCAAGCTAAACAGACCCAGCTCTCAGCTTTTCCTCATATGGGACATGTTCCAGTCCCCTCAGCATCCTATTAGTGGCTGTACACTGAGCCCTTTCCTGTAGGTCCTTCTTGAACAGCAATAACTGCACAGAAATTCTCAAATCTTTATTTTCTCTGCACAGCCTATATAGTTATATGATGTAAATCCTCACCACATAGTTACAAGCACAGTTAAAACTATGTGGAGCATTGTACTAGAAAAAAAATAGGCTAAACTTTCACAATTAAAAGAAAATCTCTGGAAATTGTAGCTCTACCAGGCTGTGTGCTCAGACATCAGACCATTTGTAGAGAGACAGAGCACCAAAGAACAGGCTTAAGCTACCACCCTTTAGAAAAAATATAACCATGAAGTTGCATTCTGCTATTTGTTACAAAAACTGTCAGAGAATTCTGTAGCATGGTATTGAGAAGACAACATAATTTTATATTTTTCATGTTTATAATACAATTTCCCAGAGGACCTACCTGCGCAGGGGTTGAAAATCATAAAGAAACAAGAGAAAAAGACCTTCTATGGAAACTACTAGTTTCTTTTTTACAGTGCTCATCATCTATCTTTATTTTTAAGTTAAGAAAAAAAAGAAACTAATGGAGAGGTGTTCGATCATCAGCATCTACAACTCAACTGGGAAGAAATAATTAAAAACTATCAGTAACTTGTGTTGATTTACTGTGCATACTAGAAAAACAGTAGTTAGGCAGCTGGTTTAAGGCAAAAAAGATGTAAGTGCTCTACTTATACAATGCAGAACAAAATTCTATACCTCTTTTCTACAGTGAAGTGTGAGGGTGAAGACACAGACGGAATCAAGTGCAGAACAGATAAAATCATGGAAGATAAATCTTTCAGTGTCTATTTAAAATTATTGTCTAGAGTATGACATCTGACCTAAACAAACTTAAACTCAACAGCTGCTAGGAGAAAAAACTTCCCTCAGAGAATGGATAGCTCTAATCTACAGTAGCTTATTGAATGTTATCTTTTTTGTTTTCCGTTGGTATTAATATGAGAGACAATAACAACATTTATTGAGCACTTCTCTTTACTCCATTATGCAGCTCTGATGCTGCCACTGCACTAACATGGATTCTGGGTTCAGTAGATTCACTGTGAGATTTTGACTACATCAAAAGAAGATTTCTGGTGGCATATAGATAAAATTCAGCTCAGTATTGCTGTTTTGAAGCATTTTAGATATGTTTTTTTATATACAGATGAGTAGAAAAGAAATGCTGACTATCATATGATTTGCTTTTACAAATGAATACAGATAGAGCTCAGAATGAAACATGACTTCAAAATGTTTTCTCAAATACTTAAAAATTATTTTTTAATTTATACATATATATAATATAATGGCCAAACCTGGAGAAAAGGTCTGCATTTAAAAATATTAAAATAAATAATATCTCTCTTTTATTTCTTTTTGGCAAATACTGAATTTAAAATCTCTGATGAGATCTCTGAACTTTCAGTTTGGGAAAATGTGTGAAATCGCAGTTAAATTGCAGTGAGTTTTAGTATTTGAATTGGAGTCCTTTGAAATCAGAATGAAGCAAAGTCCCTTAAACCCTGTAACATGTAAAAAGTTTACCTAAAGGCCTTAGATCTCCATCTGTAAAATAGTTTAAAAATATTGTCTTATCTTGTCTTATCTGTTTGTGTTGGAAGGAGCTCAGAAGCAAGAACTCTGCTGGGATGTGTTTTAGCAGCACCCTAGAGCTGCAGACACAGCACAGATCACTTGTATTCCCTTTGACAACTGGTATATGTCCTTGTATTCATCGTTCTATTCTAGCAGCATTTACAGGTAGTCTCGCAATTTGAAATGTATAGATTGTATTTTTTTGTACAGGAAGAAATACTTATTTTGTACCAATGCAATTATTGCCTAGAGCTATATTGCTTGCTATTGAATCTCTGCCAAGTACTAAGGTTAGCATACTGATAGCATCAGTCACATTCAGACAAATATCCACCAGCAAGACACCTTCTCCAAAATGATGCTTCCAGCTCACTCACTGTGATGGACAGATAGAGGTAATTAATGTATATTACTGACTATCAGTATTTTGAAAATTTTTTAACTTCCAGCGCCTAAACCAGACTTAGATACCAGTTAGTGTTCTAGCACTAAATATCTATCTATGTTAAAGTCATATTACAGTGGTATTCATAAAATCATAGAATCATAGAATGATTTGGGTTGGAAGGCACCTTAAAGATCATCTTGTTCCAACACCCCTGTTATTGTCAGAGACACCTTCCACTAGATTAGGTTGCTCAAAGGCCCATGCAACCTGGGTTCTTGCTTCCAAAAACCTCAATAGGACATTTCTGTTTCAAACTTAAAAAAATTAAAAGTGTTCACAAAGACAGCATGAACTGCTGAATTTTTTAAAGACTGATTGCCATGATATGATCAAACATTTCCAGAAGACAGCGATGATGAGCTGAGGAGACTGAAAGAGAGGAGAACCTGAAAAGCACAGTCATACAAGTACAAGTGAAGAAATATTTCGTGTCACGCTGTCGTGGACAAAACAGTCTGAGTTCTCGGAATTTAACTTGATTTAATGTATTATCGAGTAACATAAACTGTTAATTTGGGGGAGAAAAAGGACCTAATTAAATAAACATAAAAACTTATTTCCTTCACCTTCATAGGCTCAACTTCAAACACCTCTCCTCTCACATTTGGTTTCAACACTCTTTGCCTTTAATGATTGTTATGCTCAGTCCCTCCTAACCCCTTCAGTAAGGTGGCAACTCCTTTCTGCAGCGCCTTGCTTCTTACTTGTTTGTTTCTTCTGCTCCTTGCTTCTTTTGATCCCCTGCTTGTGTGTGGGTCCTCCATAGACTGTAGGTTCTCAGCTGTGTTTCTTCATGGTCTGGGGGCTTCACGGACCACAGTGTCCCAGGATTGTCTCTGCCTTGGCATGAGTCCTTTGTGGGCTACAGTCCCTCAGGGTTATCATCCTCCAAGCTGGCTAACCCCGCGTAGATGTCAGAATGCAGTCCCTCAGGACTGTACCTGTCTCTGGCACAGAACACTTCCTTCCAAGAGTGTACATACAACCATATCTCCAATTGCATCCCTTCCATATGTCACCTCTGCTTCCATTTCTGTAAACATATATCTCCTCTCGTTTCCTTCAGTGCCTCCAGCATTCTATGTTTTCCCCTCTTTCTTAAATAATGTGGCCATTGATGCTTTGAATGAGTAAAGTTTCAGCAAGTGATGAGCTATTTTCATGTTTCTGAGCTGACCAGAATGGACTAAGGCTGACCTGCTCCTGCAGAGGACCCTCATACACCTCCCCACTATTGAAACCCTACAATTTGTGCTCCATATAGGTGTACTTGTGCTTCTCAGACTTTATGTTTGCATGTTTTTAATGTATACGTTTAAGTGCAGGAGAAACACAAAGTACATAAATTTTGCGCATACACTTCCAGAGAGCGGAGTGAAGGGGCCACTACACACTGAAGTTAGTGAGAACCAACCAGAGGGTTGAATTAGACCTTCAGGCAGAAGTTATCAATTAGGCAGGACTAGGGCAGGCTGGAGAAGAGGTTGTCAAGAAAAAGCTTACATCTTTTCTTCAAGAAGGATTCAGTGTTTTCATGTCTTTCAGCAGAGAAAGAAAAATTAGGTATTACTTCTGCCTACATGAAGATTTTATGGTCTAAACTAGCTGCTATGATTAAGCCATATACAGCTGTGTAGCTCCGTAGCTAGTGTCCTGCCTCTCAGGACATCTTACTAGCTTGAGCTGAGTGGTGCAAGAAATATTGTATCTTCTTCACTACCTGCTTATGTTCACTTCTGGAGAGATTCTGATTGAACTCAAGAATATTTTTTTTTACCATGAGATCAATCAGACATCGGAACAGTCTCCCAGAGGAAGTGGCAA
>NW_010191739.1:9691-11677 GCF_000695765.1 Mesitornis unicolor | reverse complement strand
ACATTGGTCAGTTTTAAGAGTTAGCTGAACAGGGTGCTGACTCATCTGATTTAAACTATACTTTTACCTTGAGAGGTCAGACTAGATGATCTTTGTGGTCCCTTCCAACCTGGCATTCTATGATTCTATGATTCACTTGCTTTTGTGCTGGGAAAACACAGCAACTCCTCTTCACTTTCCCACTTGCCCTTGTTGCAAGGTCTGCTTTCATTCTGTCTGCTGCAGCACTCCAGTCCTTTGAGCCAGCTCACCTCATGTCTGTGCTCCCTGGCAGACTCAGGCCCTACTCCTTTGGACACACTTGCCATGTTTCACCTCCCCTGATTCCTGAGTGCTCAGACAGCTTTCCATCTTGGTTTGCCCCCATTCCTTCTCAGTACTAGCAGTCACAGAGCAGACTTTTTGGGAGTTGCCAAGCCGCTTGGTGCAGGCTGTGTGTTTTCCATGGGGACCTCTGCTGCCAGCCTTGACACACAGAACCTGGCACTGTGGCCAAAAGTTCAAGGTCCACATCATCTGATGAAGTTTCTCTCCAGTGTTCTGGATTTGATAATCTAGAGTCAGTAAACCTCACCAGACATCAACTTTTTTTGGCAGATGTGTACTTCTGTCTCCCGCAAGAGGGAACATCCAGCTGTCAGCAGTCCCTGCTTCCAGTCAGTGCAGAGATTTTGTTCTGGTTCAGCTGAGTCTTACACCACCCCAACAGGATTTACTCCTCCTTACCTGTACTCAGGACATTCCACCTGTATTGATGATGCAGATCTGCAGGCAAAGAAGGTATTTTCTTTCTGTTGCTGTGTGCCACAGATTTCCAGTGAGTCTTGGTAGTCTCTATCCATTGCTCGGTTGAGTGTAGGCTCTCGCTATGCCTTCTTTTCTGCAGTTCAAGGCTCAGACACTTGTCCATGCAAGAACCCAGTAAATATGCTCCTTACCCCGGTGAAGTGCAGTTGGTTCACTCTTGCCTTTTCTCACTGTCCAGCACATCTCCACAGGGATGTGAGGCTGCTACCACCTCCAGCCTCAGACTCAGGACTGTTGTGGACCAAGACTTGAATGACAGCTTTGTCCCTCTGTCATCTGGAAGGGGCTGAGGCTTCTGACATGTCATGGCTGACTCTAGGAAACACTTCAAACTCCACTCAGGCATACTGCTACACTAGCTGCAGAGTAGCAGCACAAATAATATTAATTTTAATAACATCAAGCCAGTGAATTATTCTGAGATTCGTATGACACATGGGACCATGTAAAGTATAACTTTTGAGGGAGATAAAAAGGTTTTATTGTCATTGTCGTGAAGTTCCTTATTTTTTTCATGTGTAGTTGCTTTGCTTTTAAGTAGTTTTCTGTCTTTTGGGTGACCTAATTATATGTGCTCTTTGGTGTGTTTTTATGTTTATGCACACTTCTTCTGATTTTGCTTTCACTGCAGTAAATATTCTCTGGCAGCTGAATTATTGAAGTATTTAATGCAGCAATTATCACATAAACCAAAATACTTATTTTTGAAAATCTTCTCTGGTTTTGAAACCACACTGGTCTAAATATTAATTACATTTCAATTTAAGTTTTCCATGTTATCACATATTATTTCATCTCTTTGCCTGATCATTTTTTTCCCATAATCTTGGAGAAGAGGGAGAAAATTTGCAATAGGAACAGCACACCACAGATCTCCTTTTTCATTGACTGTCAGGCGTCAACAGGTCTGGTTCATTTCAAATGTTGTTGATTTCAGTGGGTGAAGGAAAAGGCTTATTCACCGGTATTGTATTTCATTTGCCAAGAGTGAGGACTATGTTCCTTATTTGGGATTGAGTTAATGGGTTGTGGGTATTTGAATTTCCTAGGTTACTTTGAAAATCACTGGCTGAAGTTAATTTAATTATTCCTGAATGTTGTTTGAAACTATCATTGACTGTTCCTTTGTGATGGCATCAGAGAATATCGGTACAGCATTAGGTGTACTCATGAGGAGTA
>NW_010191739.1:0-9669 GCF_000695765.1 Mesitornis unicolor | reverse complement strand
AATATAGTGAAACCAAATGGCAAAAATACGGACTGACCACTTTCTCCAAATAGGAATACTGAGGTGAATTCATGTGCTATGCTAAAATAAGCACAACAACTTTAAAAAAAAAATAATCTGTGCTGGCATTCTAAATTTATCAGATATTGATTTTGGGACTTTGACTGGAACCAGCTAATTTGAAATAATGTGGAAATGTTACTTTTCTTTGAGTAGTAATTTATTTGATATTTATCTTTTTAAGTATTTCAGCTTTTGCAGGTCAGGTAGGTTAATATTAGGAATTAATAACATTGATTTTATTTTATATTCTTCTATTATAATTAATATTATTACACGTAATCTTTATATTAATATTAGGATTAAAGAAAATGTCAAATCTGTGCCCAGTTTTATAGTCTTTCTGTAATTTAGATTCTGAATTTTCAGCTATTACAAATGTCAGCAATATTGTTATACACTGTGTTGTATAAGTCTGTTCTGTGTTGTTCCTGACAGCTCTTGTCTGCAGCTGAACACAGGTGTATACTTCATGGCAAGATTCAAGAAAGTAGAGAAAAACCATTTTGCTTCTGTCCTACTTTTCTGGACCCTGTTATTCTCCTCTATTGACAAGTTTACAGCCACCTCAACAGCACACTTTGCATGGATCTTGATCCCAGATTTGTATGGTATTTCCTTAAGAACTGTTTGAGTGTTTTAGACTTGGTATCGAAGGAAGTTCAGATTTTCTTAATTCAGGAGTTCTCCTTACCTCAAAGGAAATACAAATGTATATTAAAGACAAAGTATTCCAGGTATATGTTTTCAAATCTTTATCATGATTAATAGCTACTAACGTTGCTGCCAGTTGTAATAGGCATCATTAGTGCAATAGAACAGGCATTTCAGCTTATATTTATGAGTTTTAAATCAGAATCTGAAGTCAATATTGCTTCCAGGTAAATTCTCCTAAGTACACTTTCATTAACTCATGTTACCAGAATAGCAATAGTAGCAACTACCTAGCCACAGTGGAATCTAATAAAATAACAGGCACATGAATTTAAGACACAGAACCTAATCTTCTGAGGCACATCTGAATCTTCTATTATCACAGAATCACAGAATCACAGGATCACAGAATGGTAGGGGTTGGAAGGGACCTCTAGAGGTCACCTAGTCCAAACTCCCTGCCAAACAGGTTCACCTACAGCAGGTTGCATGGCATTGCATCCAGGTAGGTTTTGAGTATCTTCAGAGAAGGAGACTCCACAACTTCTTTATGCAGCCTGTGCCAGTGCTCTGTTATCTTCGATGTAAAGAAATTTGTCCTCACGTTCAGCTTGAACTTCTGTGTTCCCATTTGTACCATTGCTCCTTGACCTGTCTCATGTCACACTGAAAAGAGTCTGGCCCCATCCTCTTGACAGCTGCCCTTTATTTATATGTAAGCATTAATAAGACACCCTCTCAGACTTATCTTCTCCAGGTTAAACAGATCTAGGTCTAAGCCCTTCCTCATAAAACAGATGCTTCAGTCCTCTCATCATCTTCATAGCCCTCTGTTGGACTCTCTCCAGTATTTCTATGACTTTCTTGAACTGGGAAGCCCAAAACTGGACACAATATATATGTTTTATTCATCTTCAGATGTCACAAGTTTAGATGTAGCCATCAGAAGTTGATTTGGAATATCATAAGTTGGTACATTACACTGAAAAGCTTAAAAAAGGACTAAGAAATTATTTTTTCCTTCAAGAACTCTTTTTTCTGCCTTCTTTTAATTCTAACTGGACTATTTTTGAGATAGTGTTCTTATTTTTCCTTTTCTTTTGGTGGAAATTTGATTGGTAAAGATGTTGCTCTTCTGACTATACACAAGTAAGATTTGCACTACGACACATAACAGAGTGGTTTGCATTTCTTCCTTTGTGTCTGATTATTGTCTCAGTCAAGCTGCTACTGACACTCAAGACCTTGAAGACAGCCTGAAAACTTTCTCTTTGTGAAGTAACAACAAAATAAAGGAAATCTGTTCAGTAGGGATGGGCCAACAGGGAAAACAGAATTCAGCTTTCTGTGTTATGGAGTGGTTAAAGTATTATGAATGTCCTTTTCTCTGATCCTGGAGGGTGCAGAATGTCTGGTCTGGGCACAGTATCCTTGGTGTTAGAAGCATGCTCTGCAGAAGATGTGTGAACTGCTTTACTTGAATGAGAATGGTCAGAAGAGATTGTTAATATCTGAATTGAAGAGTCTTGCACAACTACGCTACCTACTACTAGCTTGTAAATAAAGCCACATATTAAATGTCAACAGAGTGAGATTTTACTATCTAGTGATTATCAGTCTGTGGTTTGTGGACATGAACTACTTCTAATCTGTCAACAAAATGAGATTAAGAAATGTAAATTCATTGGCATTATACAACATTCAGCACATAGAAATTTTCTTAATCAGCTTGGTAATATCATAGCAGTTACTTGGAGGTCCTCAAATGAATGCTATTGCTGTAAATTCATACCTGTATATTTCACAGGTATTCTGTAATGCAGCAACAGCAGCCAGAATGCATGGTTTATGTGGTTTTTTCCCCATCAAACATGAGGATTGTCACAGGATGGTCCTCATTGCAAACTGTGAAGTAGATCTTTCTGTGTAATACCTTTGTACGATATATTTATCTTCAAGACTCTGATTATGATGCCTTTTCCTGTGTGGACAGTGTGCATAAAAATGCATTCAGTCACGCTAGAATCTTAGGTGCAGCAGTAATGGGCTCTTTGCAAATGTGAAGCAGTATAACTCTTATCTGACTCAAACAGTCACTGTGAAAAGATACTAAACAGAGACAGACACTGTCAATGAAGGAATGTAGGTTGGTGAGCTATGTAAACAGAACACCTTGAGAAGCGGATAAGGTTGAGCAGGAGAGGGAAGAACGGGTCCCAGAGAGCAGTCTTCTCCCAAGACCTATCCCACTTTTCAATGACTGCAAAATGACCTCTTGATTCATTATTGGCCGAATGTATATAACAGGTGACACCCATCAATATGCAGATGAGGATTATTGAGTACATGCATCACATGTAGAGGCATGTCTGTGTTTTACAATTGCATGTGAGGATGTGCCCTTCCTGTGTCATTGATTGACAAGCCAACACAGATGTGGAACTGTAAAAGACAACTTCAACATGGTCAAAGTGCATTCCTGTCACCAGAGTTTCCCCCAGAAAAATCGCAGGAAATGAGAGTGGTGACTATTCACCCCCCCGCCTTTTAATTTGTTTTGTTTTCTTCTTTTTGCTTTGTTCCCTTTCTTTCTTTTTTATCTTGTTCTTTCTTCTTGAAACCTTGGGCCAGATATTTGCCATCATATGCTTTATATATATCTTTTGCCAATACTCTTGTAGATTGTACTTGCCAATAATCAGTAAAAGACATTTTTTAAGCTTGCGATGTCTTGCATTCTGACCCAGCACAACTTGGTCCCTCCACAGTAGTGTGATGAGACATTTTTATTTTATTTTGAATCCCTGCAGCAAGCTGCTTTGTTGCATTCTGACCCAAAGATATCACACAACTTCATCTGTCCACAGTAGCAGAACAAGACATCACATTGTGGATATGGATGTAGGGATGACTCCTGGTGAGATGGATGATTTTGTTGAAGTATAAAAGCAGGCTGCTTTCAGAAGTGCTTTCTCCCTGAAGACTTGATGAAGAAGCAGATAACTTCTCTTTAGTGCTGTCTATGAGGTATAAACATCTCCCACTTCTGATTAGTCATCCTGGACAGCAGTGATTTCCTGCTGCAGGCTTTTCTTTATCTTCCCCACTTTGTAGAAGGCAGGAGTTGATTCTTTGCCTTTTATATCTATCTGAAATGTGAAACAGTTACCAGATGCAGTTGCCTTTTTCATATAGATTCCCTGCAGAACTGTTTCAAAAAGCTGGAGATTTTAGTGAACAAACATGTTCTTTCCCTCAATAAAATATTTTTTGCTTTTACTCTGCATCATCTAGATATTTTTCTCATGAAAAGTGTGTGTGCTGAACAAAAGGAGACAGTCAAGTAAATCCTTCAAATTTAAGACTCTTCTTAGTCCTCAGTGTTTAAAGCTGGCTGATATCAAGTACTATTTAGCTTCTTAAAAACTGGGAGGAAAAAAATCATGCCAATAAAAACACATGCTGATAAGGTGACTACAGAACCAAACTTCCTAGTTATTTGATTTCAAACTTTTTGATTTATTGTTGATTGTATATGACAACTTTTAGTACCCCATTCCAAAACCAGTATTTCAGCTGAGGAAAGAACACTCAGCACACTGCTCTCCAAGAGGACATGCCATCCAAGGCCAGCTTGGAGATGAGGCAGCCATGAAACCTTGGGTCTGGCAGCTGTGAGTATGACTAAGGTGTGATGAAGACATGTGAGGAGAGGGGACAGTTCCACTGTTGTGGGGAGCTGCGCCAAGGTTCAAGCAGTGGTTTCTCTCCTGAGCCAGACCTGTGCCTGACTGCGTGTCTCTGATCCTGGCCCTTCCCTGTGCACGACTTGTTGGTGTGATCTGTCTCACCACCATGGACTTTCATGGCCACCTGGTGTCTTGGCTGGTCCTGGCTGCTGCCACCCCTCCTGCCCTCCTCTCCATGCTATGTCTCTGCCAGGAAGCTGCTGCTGCCGGCATGGTGCAATCTCAACTGCTGCTCTCCTGGATCTGCTTGTCCCTGCTGCACCCCCACAGCTGGCTCCAAAGTATTTTTGGTCTGCACAATGTTTGCTTCCCAGTCACTTTTAAATATAGCCACTTCAGGTTGGGAAAAATAATTAATTTCAAAATTTAGGATTTTATCTTACTGCCAGTACTGAATTTTGTGCTCTAGTAAGTTTTCTGGTTGAGAAGGGAGACTGGATGTCTCAGTCTTCAACTGTTTTGCGTTCACAGAAAGAATGTGCTATATGCCTATTGATTTTCTTTCTTTATCCAGAAAAGGTTGCACACTAGGAATTTTCTAGTTAAGTATTTATTGCTAGGGAATTCTTTACTTATGAATACAAACCAGATTTATTTGCAGTTTTCAGCAGCAATTCCCTCAAAAATTCTCTTTCAATGCAGGTATCTTCCAAACCTGTATTTTGTCCCAGGCATATTGTGGAGTTGTTGAAAAATTGAAAATTCCTGGAGATTGTATTAACACCTTTCAAGTTCTTGTATCAGGCAAATTCGGATTTTTTTTTCCCAATCACTCTATCTTTTTAACCATTCCAATAACATCTAAATGAGTGGTATTTGAAACTTTTCTCATGGTATGCATATAGTGCAATCTGAAGATTAAGTAGCAGCAAATGTCTTTTCCCTGGTTCTCAGAACTACAATCTGAATTATCTGTTTCTGGAACTGCTTTAACTGTTGTGTGAGAGCAAGAAGAGATCATAAATTACAAGCATGGAGATGTGCAGTCATACCACACTGCTACTGTTATATTTGTGCAGAGGTGCAAACAGCTAATCAGCAGGCAGGGGAGCAGAATCCACATCACAGCCCAGTCACAAGGAAATGAAATGAAGCTGCTTTCCACAGACAGTCTTTTGGGGTTCCTAGCTTTCTTTTGTAGTAGAAAAAGCACAGACAATGAATGAATATATTTAATTTTCAAGGTTATAAAATAATTTGACCGAGCATCAACATCTATTAATTATCGTTAGCAGTGTAAATTCACTGTTTATCTCTAATTGGAAATAAATAACTGTTTCTGATAAAGAAATAATATGAAATACTTTCAGATGGCTAGAAAGAATAACAGAATAATAATTGAATCCATTATGTTATGGGGTCACTAGCAAAAAAATACAGTCTCAATAGAAGTTTTGCAAAAGATTCGTTAGTACTTTAAAGAGGCTTTTTTAGCATTTTTCATTTCTATTTAGACATGCTAGCTTTACTGCAGTATTAAAAGCTTGCACTAGCCTCCATTAAGGGTGTTATTGTTCATATATTCAAGAGCTAAAAACCAATAGGTAAATGTAAGGATTGAAGTGTAATGAATGCTTTTTTGTTTGCACTGTCTTACATAGAGATAATGGGATAAATAGTCCATAATGAAAGAGCAAGTCTTTGTCAAGGAAATGCTTGTTGCTAAGGAAACCTGTAATATTTTTGCATAGCAAGAAGGTTTGAAGGAAAATAACTCATATAGCCTTTGAAATATATTTCCCCCTAGTATCTTGGCCGCAGTTTTAATTTAACTCAGACTTTCCATCTGGCACTGTGTATCGCTTTGTGCAAAGAATCTCAGAATTAACCTAGAAATGTAGGCAGCTTCAAACATAAGAACCTCAGGAATGAAAACCTCTCAGGGGTTGAAATCAGATAGACTTTTTCACTATTGTGTTGAACTTTTCAGTTAAAACCCCGAAAATGCCAGCACCATAAAGGGAATAAGCTTCAGGCTGTATCTTCAGTGCACTGGAAAAACATGAGTAGCAGCCTCAAAGTAATTTTGGTTAGGGGATTAAGCCTTATTTCTGTTTGCCAAGTGTATCATGATACAAGATGTTTCAACCATCTTACTGAAACTGTATATTCATGATTGCATATATGCAAAGAAGTATCAGAGGAGGGAGGGTGTTTGTACATCTAACAGGTATTATGTTAATTTAAGAGTACATCTTAGGTGCACATGGGTATGTATTGTTTACAGTATGCATTGGAATTAGAAAATTCTTTATTTGTTAACACTATGTATTAATAAGTCTGGTTAAACCATTATAAAGTAGCTTTGGAAAGGTAAAAAGTGCCCTCCTAATTTAAAGTCTTATTTTGTGAAGCTAACCACTAGAGACCTGATTTCAGATTATCTCTTAGAAACAAGAAGAAACTAAAGCATTGGTGTATAATGCTTTACAAACTGGCTGGGTTGTATAATAATAAGCATTGCAGTAGATGACATGAATTATAGGCTTTCCAAACAACACAACGTTTGGCAAAAAGAATTTTGCTGCTGAGAAATACTGTCTTGTCTTATATTCAGTTATGAATGCTAGAGTTAGCTGCTGGGTGGTGAGGATCTGAGGTAAGACTATAGGTTATATCCTCACAGCATTGTCTAATTAGCTGCTGAAGCTTTCTACCTCTTTGCCCGTGAGAAGAATTTAGTCTCCATTCTGTTTCCTGTCCACCTTGTATCTGTGAAAGGGAAAAAAAATACTGTTGCTGTCTGAAAAATCTCCTGAATCCATCTCATTCCTTAGAGATAACAATAAGATGAAATCTATAGGTGATTTGTCACATCACCAGGGTCAGTGAAACACCAGATATGAAGACCCATTGGGCAAAGCTGAGCTTATCTCTTCCATAACACCTGCTTTTGCTGACTAAGGGATTTCAGGTTCACATGAAAGTCAAATAAAAATTGCATTTCTGAAATGGCAGTCACACAAAAACTCTTAATTTGATAAGCATATAAACTCGGTTATTTTTAAAAGTCTTAAACAACAGCCTCTTGAGATTCCTATTTCTAACCTGCTCTCTTGCTTCTGCTTCAAAAACAGTTTAGGATTGTCTTAAACTTTAAGGATGAATGGTAATGCCCGGAAACCTGAACTTCTTTCCCATCTAGAACCCATAATTGTGGCTGCATACATTAATGATGATAATCACATTGCAGAAAATCATTGCCAAGGCCAGTAGGTGATAAGATGTTAAAGGGAACTACCAATCAGTCATGACTCATTTTCTCTAGGAAAAACAAGGTCAGTTTAATTTGACATGGAATTTGTACAACATGGGTAACCTTTCAACATGAATGGGAACAATGATGAAGAAACAGTGTAAACATGAATTATTCAATTATTTAAAAGGTTAACAAATATTAGCTGCCCTTCACTTGGGCATATATAAGACAACATTTCTAACAAACAAGGAAAAATAAAAATTGTAGCTGAAGACCAATAAAGACCAGGGTCTTGCTCATGATGCTCTCTACTGGTTTTCTAGAAATATAAGCTCTTACCCAATGACTATATCACAGTCTTATGCCTAAATCTTTCAATCTAACTTTAATAATGAGCCTGCATGGAGCTCTACTGACTTTAAGAGTTCAAATATAGAAGGACTACATTTGAACATTTGCAGCTTCCAAAATTACAAGTAAGAAGTTTTTTCACAGCTTGCCTTAAATTGCATACACACACACAAAAAAAATAATAATAATAATAATAATAATAACAACAACAACAATAGTAAACAACTATTCTGATCAGTAACTTAAGCCAGTGCATTTAGCAATCAATAACATTGAAATATACATTTACTGGAAGAAGTAAATGAAATTATTTTACTTTTGAAATATCACTCTTCACAGAAAAAGATCAAGTAAGGAAGATGATAACAACCATGACTGAAGAAAAATGAATCAACAACTGGTGATGTAATCATACCTGTTGCAGTTTCAGTCAACCAGATAACTACACATAGTTGAGTAAGCAATTAATATACATAACTCATGTACAGGTTTGACACAGGAAAGGATCTGCCAGTAGTTTGGTGTTTTCATTCTTTCTTGTATAAAGAATATTGTTCATTTAAGAATGGTATTCATGTACTACCTATATTGACACTGCCAATTAATTTGACAAGACTTTCTGATTGAGTAGCAATAACAGCTTGACTAAAGGATATATTATCATAGACCTTTCTTTCTTTGCAGTAGGACAACTCCATTTGGTATATCAGGATTTATTTTTACATCCACCCTTTGTTTTTAATGGTGGTGAATGATTGTGGAAGGTACATTCAAGTATGTGAGAAAAATGGATACAGTAACAGAATTTATCTTTACCCTGAGATTGTGTAGGATGCTGGTAGCACAGAATAGGGTATTAGAATGCAATAGTTAAAAATATTTATGTCCCAAATTGTATTCCAGAGCCAGTCTAAATTCTTACCCATATCTACAGGGAGAGCTGTTATGGGGATCCCTTGAGTGGCGTATTGTGGTAAAGGCAAACAGGTAATCACATGAGAAAGTTAAGCGCATAAGCAAAACTTTCTATCTTCTTATAGATAAAAATCAAAAGACCAAAACTTCTGGTTCACACTCCAAATCTGCGTAGCTCTTCAATTCCTTCCAGGTACAGTGCATATTTCGGATTGATGCTTATGAGGTTTCCACCCCGTGTCTCCCCAGTTGTCCCTTGTCCTTCTTCTACTGGAACAGTCCCTTCCAAGTAAACTCAAGGACTGATGTTATATTAATGTCTTGCACAACGGTTGGTTGATAGGCAGGCAGGCTGTTACTCAAGTTTGCCATACGTGTGAATCCCACTATCAGTCTGGCTGCCCATATTGTTGTCCAGACTTTGGCTGCCCATGTCCACTGTCGTTGCTGCAATGAGCAGGGATGTTGGAGAGATCTGTCGTCTCATGATCCTGCAAGAGAACACAAAGTCCACCTCGGCCTTGGGACCGGGTTAAGGAATTACTCGATGCCATTCCCATCTAGGGTCTCCCAGGCACACAAGCCTCTGGGTTTTGCTTGAGTCATGGGCACAATGCCAATAGAGGGCAGCTTTACCATGACAGGCTGTTCCACATATGTTTTTGATGGGAACAGTTCCCTTTGGATTGCCAGGTAAGGCAAAATAAAAACTTTGTACTCCCATCCTGGGTCAATTATAAG
>NW_010191738.1:0-4912 GCF_000695765.1 Mesitornis unicolor | reverse complement strand
CCTAACGTTCTGTGATTCTGTGATTGAACTGAGACAGAACAAGCAAAGAGAGAGTAGACTCAGAAAAAGGGGTATGGAAGAAAAAGTGAATAAGCTGTTCAAAACCAGTTAGTCATCAAGACTAAATAGTGTCTCTGAGAGCGCAGATGCAGTTTATATAAAATGACTGAATTACTAAAGAGACTATGCAATGCTACATTAAAAAACTTTTTAAATGTCGTATCACACCAAGTTACTTAAGTATGTAATCTCCAGAGAAGACTGTAGGAAAGTGCAGAAAGACCAAAACAAGAGCATTATGATAGCATAATTATTTCATAGGCACACTGAAGAATATACACATTTAAGTGAAATAAATAAACCACCTGTACAGCTTAACTGTATGCAAAGAATCTGCATGTTATTACAGAAAGCCAGACAAACTGCATTAAAAAAATAGAAAAAAAATCCCCAAATCCTGCCAGTACTACAGACAATATCTTTGAATTAATAAACAGTACTGTCTTGTCTGGTGTATTCTGTGCAGCACTGGACACCTACCCTGTAAAAATACATACCAGAATCACAAATGTTTGGTTATCGACAGAGAAAGATGAAGGGATGCTGTAAGGATTTGTACTATACACCAGGAAGAGGAATACTAAGTGGCATCAAGTATATAATGTATATAATGAGTGGAGAACTGAGCAACTATTGTTTCTGACTTGTGACAGGACAACAAGAACATATACAATCAAACAAAAAGAAAGTAAATTGCCAACTGATGGACTGTATTTTCATACAAACAGAAATTAAACTAAGGAACTCATTGCCAGAGACTGTCAGATATCTACAGATGTGCAAAAGTGAGACTGATAATTTGCATTCCACTGAAGGTATCAAGAGGAAGCATAAGACTGGCAAAGATCTTGGAAAGGACATTTGGCTACTTTACAGACTTTGCCAATCTCTAAACAGACATTATAAGTACAGGAGGAGTTGGTCAAACTCTTACATCTTAACTTGAAGGACCAGGCACCGTCCACTCATTTGACAAAGAGCTAACTGACATTGGGCCTAAATCTAAATGGTAACTCTTATATTCATTAGTGGAAAACTCACCCTGAGTAACTCTCTGAAATTCCTAATTCTGTCCATAGGCTACACCTACAGACTTGCAGTTTGACTCAACTACCGGAGAGTTTAAAAAGAATAATAAATAAATGGCAGAGCAAGAAATAATCCCCAGGCAAAGTATACTGGTGTTTAGAAGTTCTGATCTGAAGAAAGGCCTGGTTTAGGTGTACCACCAAGGTACAAGGTGAACTTAATCACCATTAAATAATCTTTACTGCAAATAAAGACAGTTGTCTGGTGACAAGGCTAATCATACAATTGCTGAAACCAACCCAGTTTTATTTCTGCAAAGACTGAAGTATCAAGTCCTCAGTAATTAGGTACAAATATGTTTGTGAGAGCATCTACATTAACAGAAGGGGCTGTGAAGTGTAAGGGATTATTTTACATTGCAGCTGGCACATGGTTATTGGAGGATTATAAAGGAGAAGCAGGGTCAAACTCAAAAGATGGGTGTCCTTTGCTCCTGGGCTGGTCCATTCCTGCAGCAACACTGTTTGAAGAATTATCACCCTCTGTTCTTCAGATGATTTCTGGTTTGGTTTGGGATTACCTACAGGATCAGCAAGAAGCCCCATGGAAATGTCTTCAGAAGCCCTGAAATTTAGCAGACTATTTTCATTCCATGGTGAAACTGATTGTAGCCATCAGTTTAGAGTTACATCTATCATGATGTGCCTGTGCACTTCCTCCCAGCCGGCTGCTTGTCTAGCTTGTTTTGCCAGTGGTTTTACTGTTATTTAACAGAACGTCATAAAATTATGTGGCCTGTGAATTAATTTGGTTTCTTCACAGGTCTTCCATAAGGCAGAGCTGTCTCTCTATCAAAATGAGGTAACCAAAGCCCTTCAGTGCTCAAATGAAATTACACAAAAGAATAAAACACCATCTTCCTGTCAGCAGGCCAGAATTGGCAGCTGAAAGTTGGAACAGTAAGTCAGCACACATATGTGAGCCTATGTTCACATGATAGAAGGGCAGACTCTGTTAATGAGAAAAATTATTTAATCTTCAAACTCTCCAAGGATTTCTCCAAAGTAAAACCTTATTTTAAATATTGAAACCTAACTTCTTGTTACTATCTTTCGAAACAACAGTGCCTTTACCCAGTGCAACCTGAAAAGAGCATGAAACAGCTTCCACAGCAGCCCCAGAAGGAGAAAAAAAAAAAAAGAAGGAAAAAAGTCAGAGTAGACCCATGAAAGAAGCAGCAGTAGAAACAGCAGGCAGGGAGAAAAGGAGCTGGCCTATTTTCAGATACCATGCTCTCATACCACTGTTAAATAAAGATAATCAGTGCAAGTCACCGAGTGACCAAGTCTGCAGCTTTTTTATGGTGGCACTATTAGTCTATATTGGAGTCAGTCTTGAATTTCAGTGATGCAAGCACTGAAAATCAGCTGATGGTATTTCATTCTTTGTTTCATGCATCACATTTTAGTACTTCCTTTTAATCACCTATCCTAAGGGCTAAGATTCCTGAATATCATCCCTGCTAGAGTCATTGCTCTAGGTATGTACAGTACACCTGCCTACTGCACAATGTGAAGCCCAAAAGATGTGCTAAATGCCTGAAGTCTTGTTCTTTGAAAAAAGAAGCCTTTACTGTAAGGTGCCTTACATGTCTTTTCCATTGTGCTTCTGATATTTGCTTCTGGATAAAACATAATTACCTGTTCTTATCACCAGGGCAGTGGGAGGCATTAGTATTTGCTTTCAATTATCAGTCATCTGGAGAACTGCAAGGGACCACTTCATTTAGATATAATTATAAATAGAGCAGCCTTTTACCAATTATTATTTCATTGTTGTGTTTTAAATATCAAGTATGTAAAAGTCTTTTCTCACTCTAGTGTAAATATATTAAACTAACAAAACTGGGAAGACCCATATTCAAGTTCCAACATTAGTTTCTATCCTAATTTAAGTGGGAGAGAGGGGCAGCTTCTCTGCTGATTAAAGGAAGATGCTATTGTAACCTGATAGACAGGATAACAGGAAATACTGGTATAGTCTTATACATGTATATTGACTAACTTTAGCTAGGAAGAAGCTACATAAGGATAAAAAGATTTTAGTCTGTCTGAGGCCCACTTTGCTGGCTCTGTCTTGCAAGATGGAGGCATAGATAAGAAGTTAATGTATCACCCTACTCAGACCAACTTGAGGAGTCAGGCTTTGTGAAAACAGGTGCACAGGAACCTGAAAGATAAGAAGACTCCATGAAGACACAGCTTAAGTGACTATTC
Organism: Mesitornis unicolor; assembly: GCF_000695765.1. NCBI lineage: Eukaryota > Metazoa > Chordata > Aves > Mesitornithiformes > Mesitornithidae > Mesitornis > Mesitornis unicolor. Next base: position 1,547 of record NW_010191738.1, on the reverse strand, counting down.
CTCAGACCACTGGAAGACCATTCCACATGCTAATCGAGCGTGCACAATTATTACGCAGATATTTTACTTAGTTATGGGAAATGTAGTGTATATGTAAACTTTTTACTGGAAATGTAATAGATATGTAAACTTTTATATGTAAGGCACATATAAGCTATTGGCAACCACTAATACTTCAAGCATACAATTTATGAAATGATACATGTATGCTCCCAGAGCTGAATTAAAGAATGTCTTGCTTTCTAACTCCTACAAACCGGTCTCAGAAAGTTATTGAGCTGCTATTTCGGTAACGCTTTGACTGTATATATGATGGTCAGGCTGGGTGCATAAATAGGTCAAGAAACAGAACTCCATAAAAACCAAACCCAGAGCATACCTTTAGATCGTATTCATACTAGCACATCACAGATTATCCTGGCTGGTATAATACATCCTGATTTTTCTTTTAAAAAAGCACCAGTGTCTTCACAATTTTACTTAGCAACTTAATAATAATGCTTTGAGACTACAAAAAAACAGACAGGTTTTGTTCTAAGAGGATTACCTCACAAAAAGCTAAGCCTTGAAGGCTATGGAAGACAACAGAGGAAAAAGTACAACTTCTGAGTGAATGGCATCTGTTAAGGCGTGGGTCTTCCATCGCCCCAGATAGCTACTGATGTGAAGATACCTAAGTCAAAGTGGTGATAGAGGAAGCGCGGACAGAGGAAGACAGTCCCTGAGGAAGGTAGTCCTGTGACCAGAATATGCAGAAACTTCCATTTTAGTCACCAGTAGCGACTATATTCAAGTTATAAAAGAGATGGCTACCCAGTCTACAAATATGCTTCTTTTTTTTTTCTCAGTAGTCAGGCACACTAAAGGCAAACTCAGAACTGCTCCAAATGTCTTTACAGCCTAGTAGAAATCTTATCATTAGCTTCAGCAAGAGCTGAATAATAAATATTGCACCAAAGAAGTGCAAGGCAGGCTCATTGTGGAATATATTAATAACAGTGACATTTTACTGAGCTGCAATGGTCTGTGAGTCATGTACTGCTAGATGTAATAATCTGAAGACAAAAGATGTTACACACATAATGGGGAGGAAGGATACGAATGTTGTACAGAATAACTAAAAGTCAGAATTCTCCAAAAGCCACAGAAACCAAAATATTATCCAGTCACAAATGCATTCAAGGTTCTGAGAGCAGTGAAATTTTAAATCAAGAATGCAGGAATTGCCCACCTACCCATCTGGGGTAGTTACATCATGCGATATCTAACTGTTCTGAAGTAAGGAAATTATGTCCTGACAAAAGCCTCTAGTTTTGCAATACGTTGGAATATTACCCATAAGTTTGCTAAATACAGTCCCAAACAGGGATGTGAATGACCAACTACAGCTCTGAACAACTCTTTAACCACAGATTCATGCATGTAACATTAAATATAACTATTTTAGTCACCAGAATACAACTACAGCTGACTCTGCCTCAGATTTCTTTTTAATATTTCGAGGTCTTTCAGAAGAAAGACCCAGAGAACTACAGACCTGTCAGTCT
>NW_010191737.1:0-528 GCF_000695765.1 Mesitornis unicolor | reverse complement strand
ACTGGATCCAGATTTTCAAGGCCTCTCTGGCATTGTAGGGTTTCAAAGCCTGGGAAATATCCTGGATATTTTGTAAGACATGCTACCTTTCAAGTTCAGACTGAGTTTTGTTCTGAATTACTGCTGTGCTTGGAGAATGCTGTCAGTGAGGATCATCTGTACTGAGCTCTGCTACCAGGCCTTGGCAATTGATTCCCTCAGTGTCACAGCTCTGTCTCCAACATGAATGGCTCCAGATTATCCTGTCTGTGCCCCTGGCTGAGAGCAAAGCTGCACATCTGTCACTAAAACACTCAAGCTGTGGCATCTCAAGCAAGTTCGTCCTTGACATATTGAATCCTGGTGCCAAGCATCCCAGACCCCATGTGTACAAAGGCTTTGATTCAAAGCAGAGACATGGCATGGACAAAATAATTCAGAATGTCTTTGTATCCCTTGGACTACTAAACCAAAATGAAATTCTTGAATTCACTAAATTGAAAACATTCCAACAACTTTGAGAAATTAGATCCTTTCCTGTCATGTTCT
>NW_010191736.1:0-1938 GCF_000695765.1 Mesitornis unicolor | reverse complement strand
GTCTTTTCCAACCAAGCGATTCTGTGATATGCCTAAAGTTCAATATGAGCTGTATATCTATAGACCTCTGACTTGTCCAAGTCCTTTGCAGCTGGGCAAAGAACTTCATTGCAGAGTTAGTCTCTCTTCCTATTATAAATCAAGTTAGTACTTCTAAAATTGTAGGAGATATATAATTCCTAAATTTATATTTGTTCAATGCAGCTATACAAATGCAAAGCAAAAATAAAAGTCGTACAGGAATTAAAAGAAACAAAACCAGGTAATTTTCCTTACACAAAAAGAGAATACTTCGAAGAAAAAGAGAAAGAAATGTGACCAGTTTTTAAATTAGATTGTATTTAGAACATGTTAAATAACCGTAAAAGCAACCATACAACACACTGAGCTTAAAAGTAAAGTCAATGCTGCATATGTAGAAGAAAGCATTTACAGGATGAATCAAACTCTCCCACATACAAATACTTGAAAGAAAATGAAAGAAGCTCACATCAAGATTCATGTGATTTGGGTTTAGGAGGTGCAATAGGAACAAAACCCACACATCTACTGAATTGACTTCAGTGAAGATGCACTGGCCTAGAAGATCAGTTTGGCAGCTCACTTTTAAAATACAGCTCACTTTCAAAAATGCAGAAATGTTTGTGTAATACAGTACAGTTATACAAAGGTATCAAGGATTAAAGTTTCAGAAGATTCATAAAGCTAGACCACAGAGAAGTGTATGACTTTCGTGCTCTGGATTCCTTCAATCTCACATTACTTTGCAGTGACAGTGGCTCTCAATTGTTCTCCAGGGCAGACACAGGGGGTATGGCTTCATGAGCCAAATTAAAGGCTCCTAAAAGGAATGGAGCTGTTCTCTCCTGGGATCTCTTTCTACCTTGGGCTCTGGCTCTCATCGGATACCACAGAGAGATAACTGATTAAAACAATCAATTACCTCAATTTTTTTCTTTGTTGGTCAAGTGAATTGACTCATTTCACCTTGTGATCAAATGAATGCCAACACCAGTTAAAAGGTAGGGAAAAAATGTAGTTCAAAGCAGAGGGAGGATGCACCAGACCTCCACGTTCAACAGCAGCAGAGAGGCTTTAATTCACATTGTGGAGCACCAAGCTCTTCATAGCACTCAGCTGTACTTTGAAACCATTGCTTGACCACTGTAGTCACCAGACAGTCTAAATCTAGCCTGGGCCACTTTAAGGAAGAAATTTTAAAAAGAAAATTATTTTACACATATCAAAGTTGTTTATTACACAATATTACACCTGAAGATTGTGACGGACAACCAGAAAGATTAAGATGGCATAAAATCAGTAAGTTTTAGCAACAAATAAGATCGTTGACAAGAGAGCAGTAAGGAGTAACAGATATAAGAGGCAAGGAGGTTTTAAAATGGAGCTTGACCTGTTTAGTCTCTACAATGAATTAAACAATTACTACCTCTGAGGAATTGTATGACTGCTACAGTCAGAGAGCACTCCTGCATACAGGCAAAGCAGCAGTGAAAAAAAGATCTTGTTACACAAAGCTCCAAGTGTGGCATTTAAAAGGCAATCCACAGACTATTTCAGATGGGAAAATATTTGCAAGTCCTCCTCTGCATTTTCTTGTACTATAGTATCTAACTATACTTATTGTGGAAGTACTTGTAACCATACATTTATTCTGGCCCAGGATAGTCACAGTGAAATACTGACAGGCCAGCAACAACAGGAAGTGCTCATCATTTCCGTGACAGGAGCTCACTCCCCTGTGCTCTGGATAACGACTCCGTGGTGGTGACTCTTCCTGACCTACTTTTCATTTACCACTATTAAGTGTCTTTTTATTTCACCAACCTCCAACAGCCTAAGTAAGATGGACTTGTGAGCACATTGTTTACCTGAGCTATCCACAAGACTGACTCAATCACAGAATCACAGAATCACAGA
>NW_010191735.1:864-40598 GCF_000695765.1 Mesitornis unicolor | reverse complement strand
AACCGAGCGATTCTGTGATTCTGTGATTACACGTCATCCTATCACTAGACTCCCTGATAAAGAGTCCATCCCCATCTTTCCTGTAGGGCTCCTTTAAGTACTGGAAGGCTGCTCTAACGTCTCCTTGGAGACTTCTCCAGGCTAAACAACCCTGACTCTCTCAGCTTGGCCTCATAGGTGAGGTGCTCCAGCCCCCTGATCATCTTCGTGGCCCTTCTCTGGATCTGGTTGAGCAGGTCTATGGCTTTCTCATGCTGAGGACCCCAGACCTGGACACAGTACTCCAGATGGGGTCTCACGTCCCTTGACCTGCAGGCCACCCTTCTTTTCACACAGCCAGGGTATGCCAGCTGGATAGGAAAATACTTATCCAAACAGAAAGGGAAGAACTGAATTAGGATGTTCATCAAATTAGCCAATTTTTGTGATAGCTAATTTTTAATCTGACAGTACCTTTATGAGATACTGTCCTTTACGTTTTTATTCTGAGTGAAAGTAGTTCTACTGCTCAAAAAGTGTAGCCACCTTTAGAAAACATAAATCTCAAAATAATCCAAAATGTGAAAGGAATATATAAATTGTTGGTCACATCATTGCTCGTACTGGCTTTTAAAGGCTGCTTTTTGAACAATGTTAGGTTTTTCTGCTGTATTTTATCCTTTCATTTTGCTCCATATCATAGACCGTATGTGTTATCATTGCTGATGTTTAGATTAATATTGTTGGAGAGAGGAGTTTGTGTGTACACCTGCTTTAAGCTACATAAAATGGTGAGCATCAAGAACAAACCAGTATAAAAAGGTCATGAATCAATTAAGGCTGGAAGTTAAAAGATGATTTCTAACCATACGAGGAGAACAATTCTGAAACCTCTTCTGTTGTAAGTGGTAATGACAAGCAGTATCACTACATTTAAGATGAAATTTGATCAGTTTGGTATTGTATGGTACAGTCATAAAGATAAAAGGCTGGACTCTTTCACTGTTTATAGACCTTTCAGTCTCATATTTCCAAATCTAGGATATATTAAAATACCTAGAATTTTTGGTTTTGACTACATTAGTTGACACTTAGAGGACTATTTTCTGTAATGTAATAGTTTCTCATTGTTTTAATTCAGGTTTAGGGGAGATAAAATGTTCACCCTGTCACGTAGCGTAGTTTATGCCAACAGATGACTAGATTGAATTACTGTAGAAATGGGAAAAGACATTCCTGATAAATATGTATGTGTATTTGTATGGCTGGGAGACATTATGACAGGGTCACTGCTCAGTCAGCATGTGAGCTAGTTTCAACTTGTTGACTAAGAAAATCCTAGTGTCTTCAACACAGGGCAAGGATTGTTTGTATTTTAATGCTTTCTTATGTTCGGAAATAATGCAAGGGCAGCTAAGCAATGAGACATTTAACCTGCACCATGTATGAAGTGACCAAATGCATCATTTTCAGTACAGTAACACCTAGAACTGGGAGATGCACTAAGATCAAAGCGTCGATGTGAGGCCCTTTCCACATCTTACGTTTGTTATGAGATTTCAGTGATATGAACCAGAACTTTTTTTTACTTCTGTCAGATTTTTTACAAACTTCTTACCCAACTCATTCAATTTTTTTCTTTGCATGAAGTGTCATATATTGTGTTATGGGAGCATATATACCCTTGGTTGGAATTAAACAGCATGTATGATTAAATTAAATTAAATAAAGATGGTTTTGTTGAAGTAGATAATCAAGAACTTCTAATCAGTCTTTGACCTTAATAAATTGTGTACTCTCCAGCCTATGGAACCTGGCACTATGTGCATGAGTGGATGCTGCTGGCTTATGGTGTAGTTTCAGTTTAAATCCCAGTGGTCAGTGAGCTGTGATTAGCTCTGTAACCCAGCAAAAGAGAATTTACTGCTCAAGCTTTCCAAGTAGATTTGTGTAGTCTGTCAAAGAACAAATAGATTACCAAGGGATTTGATGTGGCATTTACTGCTAATGGCCCCTCGCTGCTGCAACAGCAGAACAAAAAGAAAGCTTTCTTTTAGATACTATTGAAAATAAAGGGATATGGTGATAGTGAATTTTGTCACAGGGACTCTTCTGCACTCCCAGGTGGGGACGGCACTTTGTAGACAGTCACTGAGGCTTCATTTCCCCAGCAGCATAAACTGCCAGGCTGCCAATCCCATTTGTGAATGTCCATTGCCAGTTGCACACTCCTGCCCCATCCCCTGCAGTAAAGTGGTGCTCGGCTCACCCATGCTGAGCTATTTTATCTCACCAAGTTAACAGAAAATATTTGGAGGGTGGGAAGGAGGGGAAGTCACGTCTGTTTTCTGGCAGCAGTCTCAGGTTGTGGTTTGATGCTGTGGTTGTCAGTCTAATAGTGAAGCGCTGCTGAGTGAACAGATCCATCCCTCTTCCAGCTTGAGTTAGCTCACCTTGGACTCCTGTGGGCTTTAATGCAGGGGTAAAGCATTACATTAAAGCGTGTGGGTGCAATAAGACCATCCCTTTCAGTGACAGCCATTAAAATAAGTATTGCCAAACTATTCCTTCAGTACATGCTGCTCATTTCTTTGGCATTTGTTTGGCATATGTGGATACACTGAGAGTTCTGTCATTCCCGGTATGGTGCTGGTGCTGTGATACCAGCCGTCAGTAGGCAGGATTCTGGGAGACAGGTATTGGGAGGCAGTTTTTATCCAGTCTTTTTATCCAGTCTGAACTTTTATTGCTAATGCATCTTTTAATGAGACAAAATAGGAGCAGTTCATTTTAAGCAAATTATAAATCTCAGAAGGAGAAGATCTGGCATAAGTAAATACTACCGTTAAAATAAACTTGAGGCCGTGTATTTGATAAAGTGCTGTAGTTGATGGGCTGTTTGTTTTGAAAGGAATCTTTTCAAATAACATATGAAATTATAAAATTATTGATTGCTGTTTGCTTTGTAACACTGAGGTGATTTTGTTTTAAACTGTTAAGTGAAAATTTCTTTTGAGATATTTCAGAAGAGGGTCGTTTTCCAGTTAAAGTAGGACTTCACAAAACCCACACAGATAAGTAAAAACAAGTTGTTATTTTCCAGAGATGAGAAAAATGTAGACTCCATAAAGCAGATGTCTAATAATGAAATAAAAGGCAAAAGAGGTTACCTGTGCTTATAGAAAATACTGAAGCAGATCATACTTGGAATAGATTACTTTTCTTTCTGCTTTTGCTGGTATGAATGCAGAACTAGCTTTTCCCATTATTCCAAAGCAAACTTGATAGCAGCTAAATTGTAAGACCTTGCAAAACTTTAAATTTCAAAAATTCAGTGTTAGTACTTGTGCTGAAAGGAAAGGAAAACCAGTTCTATAGGAGTTTAATTCCATTTGTTCTTGTAAAATCATGTTTAAGTTATTACTATTTAGTTGCAGTGTGGGCTGAGTTACAAGTATCTCAGGAGATCAGGAGGTGATTTCACAAAGAAATAATTTTTAAAGATTGCTAAACATTTTACAGAGAATCCAAATACTGTCTTCTAAGAAAATAGAGCTACTGTTTTCACTTTTCCTGGTTATGGTGTTTCGCAGTTTCCTTAATTGAGTATCTGTGGTTTTATGCTCCGTGAGTATTGACCAGCAGTGGCTGAAGGTGGCTCTAACAGAATACCCCTGTCAGCCACCTCTGTTCTTCTTGTCGTTGCATTTGTTTGATTCCATTAATGTAATACTTCAGTAGTTCTGTCCCTTGAGAGACTTTGTAGTCCTTAGACAGGAAACAGATATGTTTGCAGTTTCTTGTGTATCCTTGACCATTTTTCCTGTGTACAGTTCAAGAATGACAATGCTCTTCTCATTCTTAGATATTTTCTTTCTAAGGATCCTAATGGTGTTACTCTCCCTCTGCATTGTTTTGTTAAAGGACATTTTTCTGTTTTAAATTAATACAGTCAAATGATGAGTATCCATTTGCTCCATCCAGATTTATTTTGCAATATTTCCACTAAGGATCTTTTACAATTCATTACACATGGCAATCTTTCCCATATGTTATATTGTTCTTTTTGGGTTTAATTCTGTGTTTTGCCTATCTGTTCACTTTATTCTTAGCTATGAGTGAAATACTTGCTTTTAAAATTTTTTGTACGTTAATGAACCATGCATTTATCTGGAATTACTCGTTGTAGTTTAATTCAAATCACTCGAGACTTAATGTTTGTTTGTAGCTGCAGAAATGGCCACAATATCCATCATCAGGGTAAGAAGTCGTTTTTTTCCTGTGCTTCTTGTGTTGGTGAAAGTGAAACGTACCAATTTCATACCTTTAGCATGTACCTTTGTGTCTCCAGAAATTCTGGTTTGCACATTGTGCCTATGGGGAATTAAAGACGAAGGTTTCAAGATCAGGAACTACAATCTGCTGGTATCAGTAAGTGGGCATCACCACACCAGGTTTCTGATGCTACCTAGCTAACAGGGCTAAGTCCTGTAAAAAGCCTGTCGTTAACATGTGGAAGTTGTTCAGGCTTTATTCCCAGGCTTGAAATCCCAAGATTGACAACGAGGAGGGGGTAAATATAGTAATTTTGTTTTGATGTGCTGCTTCCTTATACTAATTAGCTTATATGTAGAATAATTTCCAATATCCTCTAAAAAGTAATGGTTTTTATAGCTTTGCTTTCTTTTCATCCTGTCATGGCTTTGTGGTCAGAAAAGTTAATATTTCTTTGTTCTAATAATTTTCCTGATTACTAATGTGGTATTTTAAAAACAGTATGGGTTATTTGAAGTATTTGTAATGCTCTTTCTGAATTTTACAATGTCTGTTGGTGGCTGAACAGAAATCATCATTTACTATCAGACAGTTTACCATATATGAATTAATTTGGAGAGCTGGTCAATTGCAGTATCTAGTTTTGATTACTTTAATAAATCAGCAGTTGCAAATAATTTCTCCTTCATATCAAATGATGATTTTAATTTGCTGTCAGAATAAAGAAAGATAATTTTGGCCAATTTAACTGCTATAAATAATTTTATAGCATGTGCTTATTTTCCTAACGTCTTTTGAAGTATGTGAAAGGGAAAGGTTCACAAAATATTTTGTATAAGCAATAAATTTGTATATCTTAAACAGACAGTTCTAAAGAAGGAAAGTCACCTATAAAAATTTCTGAAAATGTGGACCCATTTCAGTAGCGCTCTCCCCCCTCTACTTAGGGAAGTCGGGCGGTGTTTCAGTTCACTGCTGTGTATCCATTATCCTAGCCCACTCAAAGTTCTTTTACAAAATTCTTTCATTGAGTTGCAGAAATTCTGTATCCCCATACTAGTTTTGTACAGAATCACTCTCTACTTGTTACTTTCTCAGGGCTGGAATACATATTTATGGGATAAACATCCAAACCAAAGAGCTTCCTCTTTTAGGTGTCTCACTAGATAACTAAATAACTAAGCAGAAGGTGAGATGTGAAAATAACTAAATTTCAGCAGAACAGACTATTACACAAATCTTGGTGCCTGCATGCACACAGACAGACAGTAAGAGAGCAACAACCGGTTTAATATGACAGTTAACAGTTCAATACTGAGAAATATTGCTTGCTACTCTCCCTGTAGGTTAAAAAAACTAATCTCATATTTGAGTTGCATGAAGATTATCTTCCCCTTAATAGCTCTGAATTTAGTTTTATATACAAACCTACTTTGACTGACCTTCTCTTGGCATTTATTCTTTACTGGAATGTGGTTTTGTTGTGTTATTCATTTAAAAACAAAACCAAACCAAAACAAAAAAGCAACCCAACTTTTAAAATAACTAACTAGATCTATCTTTAGTAGCATCTATCTATAGATAGTCTATATGAGCCAGACATAGAATCAGTTGCAAACCTTCAATTAGTACTGCAGGTTGTGCTTGTATAATTAAAAATCACTGCTTTCGTGTAAGTTTGGTTTTAACCTCCCTGCCATGTGGGTACTTTCTATATATGAAACCATTATCTGTCTGTTTAACTTTCCATTGTCTTTTCTGCTTTATTGAGAAAACTCACTCAACACACTCATATGAATCTCGAGCTTATCAGATAAGTATGGCTTTAAAACTGTGCATATGAAATGGTGTTGCAGTTCGCTCTTTCAGAGATGGAGACCTTAATATCTAAATATTTTATTGTTAATTGTCTTTAGCTGTATCATTGTCTCTGAAAAATAAACACTCATTATGTTCACGCAGCATATTGGCAGAGTTGAGTTTGAAGACTCAAGAAATCCAGAGGGCTTTTGCTGCTCCTTTAAGTAGTTCTGCGCTGGGATTTAGCGACAATGGTAATAGTGAAGTGCTGTCGACATTCTAATGACAGACGCTGTCAAGTATCTTCCCGAGTAGATCGTGAACTGTGCTTAATCCTTGTTTCTTTGTGCCTGTGTAATTTTAGGTTTGGATGAAAACCATCTACTTAGTGTTGACAGGACATAGTTGGTATCGGTAGACTTTTGGGAAGCAATAGTGATAGGAAGATTTAGCCATCAGCTGAAGAGATCATTTTTATATACACATATATATACTCATTTTCACAGTCTGATATGCTGTTTCGTCATCAATTGCCGTTTATGGCATTTATACTAGAATCTTTCTGTATAGTCCTCCCATTCCTTACCTCTTCCCACCCTTCCCAAAGGCTGGTTTTAGACAAGCCTTTGTTCTGCCTTGCTTCTTCCAAAGACCATGCAGCATTCATGGTTCAGATACTGAATTGCCTTCACTTGAGTTCCAAAATAAAATGTTTATCTTTAAAAATGTGTTCTGATTCCAGTACTGCGTGTCCATGTTTGCTTCTATGTGCTCAGAAATTAGTTCGAACACCTTCTTCATGAAATGGTTGATTCTTTGCAGGACTCTTAGCTGAAGGCTCTGTGCTTTAGAGGCTACTTCTCTTCCTCCTTAGGCTGACAAAGACCAAATAAGTTAATCTCTTGGGGTACTTGTCTGACTCGCGTTCTGTCACCCAGCTAGAAAGCAGGATAAAGTAGCCCTGACAGAACTCTCTGCTGGCACGGCTGGATTGCAACCCGTCTGTGAGCAAGTTTGGCTATGATTTCGTCACGTGGTGTGCAGTGCAGTCCTACTCTAATAACAGAACTTCAGACTTTTCTAAATGTGAATGGATCCTGAATTGAGTGACACAGCAATTCTGGGGGTTTGTTTTAGCTGTGTGTAGTTGACCGGAGGTACCGTGTAATTTTTGGATTGACAGATGCAATTTGGTGAGGATTACCTATGTGAGTACTGAGTACAATTGTTGCTTCTTGTTTATTAAAGCTTGTATTTTGTTCATTAGCAGTGCTATGCTGCTACATCTAAAAATAAAAATGAAAAGAGTTTTGTTTTTCTCTACTTTTTTCACAGTTATCTTTAGAGCTTGACACTGCCTGGCACAGAACTTGTACTATGCTCTCTCCAGTGGCCTTTCAGAAAGGCTTTTCAGTCTTTGTTGACCCATTTCCTGGATTAGTCTGGCTAAGTTATGGATTATTTTGTCTGTTAAGCTTTTTCTTGTGTCCAGTAATTCAAGAATGGCATATTGGCATAATAATGTATTCGACTAGTTGAGTTTCCAAATCTTGTGTTTATAACTCTTCACAGAATCTGAGGAAGTTAGTGATAATATTTTGACTTAGTGCAGGACAGTTAATGATTTGTCGAGTATGCTTTGTGTTTGGGTTGGTTTTTTTTAAAAAATCAGGCTTAAATAAATAAATTCTAAAACAACAGGAAGCAGGCAGAATGATACATTTGCTGATGTAGGATGTCAGATAATTTAGTACAAATTACAGATTCTTTAAATACTTGAAAACAGTGAAGGTCAGGAAGCCTCCATTCAAAATTTTCCAGCATATGTATAATATTTTACAGGATGTCTGTCTGTAGACTGCAAAAGAGTAATCTGTAAAAATCAACTTGTTTGTTGTTTTTCATGTTGTCTGTTTATGCCGTGACAAATTAGCATCGGATGTAGTGTGGAGTCTGAAGACCAGTGTATGGTTCAAGGTTGCAGACAGGGCATGACTGTGAGGAAACTGGGCTCAGGCTAATATTCAGTAGTGTTTGTTTTCAGTAAACAACATGCAAGGCTTGAAACACCACCTTGGTGGCTTGGCCAAACAATTTAACCAATAGTTTAAATGGTTTAAAAAGGGAAAGTAACCAAAAGTCTTACTGTTTATAATTTGTTTGATTCTATCAGACCAAAATTTCCTTCACAGTCATTGTATCTCTCATATTCCTGAGAACATGTATTGCACACTACGTGTGGAACAATACGTTTGTATTGAGCTACTGGTTATTGTCTTGAAAGTAATACAATTCCAGATTAGATGTTGATATTGTATACTCAGTTTTATCTATTTTATATTCTTTTGTATTATATACAGAGTATTAAAAAGAACACAAAACCCACAAAAAAAAACAACCCAAAAAAATCCCAAAAACCAAAACCAAACAAGAAGGCAAACAACTTACCAAGGTACCAAGGAAGCTGACTGGGCTGTACAGGTTTTTCAGTCAGTGGAATTGTTTAGCCCCTGGGTTTCACTGTCCGAGTGTTTCCAAACTGAGTAGCCTGTTTTGAAGAAGTTGGCCAATATTGGTGATTATCTTCTCAATGGAAGAACACTTGTATGCACTTCTAGCACTTCTCTCCTTAGGTATAAATTTAATATTTCTTAGGCTGTGAAGCTTTCATTCAAGAAAGAAAAGGGTAAGAGCCAATGAAGTTCTCACTTTAACCTGGTTTATGTGAAAGATATCTAAAGAAATGACCTTGGTGACTTCTTGAGGTGTTTTTTGGTATTGTATTGTTATTTCTTGTAAGTTATTTATGCATTTTTATATGAACACTTATTAGACAGGACAAGTCAAATATTCTCACTGTGGTGTATTCACTTGCATTGTAGGTACCTTGCAGAAATGAAAATAATTTTGTTTTCAAAGGCAAACGCACAAGATTTCTGGTATCTTTTTTTTTTCTGTTTCTGCTGAAATGTAGCCAGTTTTGGTGACGTGACTTTCTGCTTTTTATGCATTCAGAATGCAGAAAATGATCCAGAGAATTTTGGAATAACTTTTAGATACAAATGCAATCCATTGACAATCCCAGGTTCAGCTTGAAGTTAAGAACATGTGTAAATTTATGTCGGTTACGTGAGGAGAGCGTCGCACGTTTCCCATGCAGATTTCTTGTGTGTGTGTGGACTTGGCCCACATGCGCAGCCAGGCTGTGCAGAAGATGAGTGTCCTGTGCTTGATTCTCTGCTGAGGGCTTGCTTTGTGCAGGGATTTTAGCCAACGAGAGATTGCAGTGGCAATAATGTACACAGTTCCCAGCTGCTTTTAACTGCTTTTTCCAAGGGTCTGCTAACTTGGACATGTGACAGGGGTTGCCAAGCTGGAGAGACAATGCTTCTTATCCCTTTTGATATGTGAGCAGTTGGTGAGTGAGCTTTCCTTGCCCTTACCAGCCTGTCTCCTTGCTTTGGTGATGGCTTTCAGTCGTCCCTGTTCAAACTCGCAGAGAAGGTTGGATATTTCCCAGTCTCCTCGCTGTTTGTTTTTTTGGCACCTGCTATTCCTTACAAGGCTTCTTGGTTTATGACAGAGATGTGTTTAGATGCTCTCGATTTTGGTCACTTGCATAAGTTCTGCAAATAAAGAAATGCTTTTGTCTAACTCTGTGAAGCTGGCGCTACATCTGGTGCATGCATGTCACAGCAGACATTTCAAGTTCAACTTTCAGGGCCAGTTAAAATGAAGTGAACATCTGAGAGACCAACTGGCAGAATGGAATTAAAACACGTTTGCAGTAAATATTCTTCTGTGTGGCATCAAGGTTATACATGGGAGATAGCTAACTAAAAATTGTCATCTTAAATGCCAAATTATATTGATGCTGATTAAGCTACAATGAAAAATGCTTTTGTGGAGTACAAACTGAAGCTTTATCTGTGACCACTAATATACAGCAAAACCAGACTAATTTTCCTGATGAAATTATGAAAGCCTCCCAAACTGTATTGTCACTGCTTAATAGTTGCAATGTAAAAACCCATTGGTTTATTTCTTCTTTTTCTTTCCCTTCTTTTCATTCCAGTAAGTGTTGCCTTTTGAATATAGCCTCTTTGTCCTCCAGTAAAACTTTGGGAGGTGGGTAGAACTTGTGACCTCCAAGCTTAGAGTAGTTGAGTTCAGGTCACAAAATTGTTATTGTACTTTTTTTCCCCCCCTGAGTCTTACAGAAATGAAGACCTTGTTTCTCTGGTTACCAAAGTATTAGATAGAAAAGTTGAACTTCAGTGGAACTTCAGCGCTATACTATATATGAACAAGAAGTTTACCTATATTAGCTATACAGCAGTGTATGATTTTAGTAGTTCTAGGAGACAGAGTCATCTTGTGCTGTACAGCCAAAGTATTCTAAATTTTTTTACTAGACAAAAAAAACCCAACAGTGTAACCATAATGTTTTGGTTTTGCTTCACAGGCGGTTATCAGCATTTGAAAGTCAGAATGTTTTGTGTCCATCTTCTTTTTAAAAGGCCATTTTTCAAATAATATAAATTACTTGCAGGTGTCCCCCTTAAACATAAACAATCTTGATATCCACTTTAGTCATGTATTTTGTTAGTAAAAAAATTGCCTTAAGTGCTCAGTAATTATATACCATTGAGAATTGCGTATCGTTTTAATATCTGATGAGGAATCTTATATTCAGAAGAGATTTCAAGTGAAAAATGCTGTTACTGGATCGGTTTGGGGACTTTTAAAGGTATTAGAATTAACATATTCCTTCTAGACTCTTGAATCATCATAATCCACTGCAAGAGAATGTTCTAGAGCTAGAAAAAAGGGTGATTTTTTTACACAGCTCGATTTCAGTTGAATATTTTCAGTGTCGGAATGTTTTCCTTCTTTATAAAACAAAATTTATAGCCCATAACATCCAGAAAATGTTTTGTGTCTGTTGCCGCTCAGTCTAGATTGCAATTTTAAGACATGCACAACAGACAACTATTTTTAAAAGAATTTTTAGTTAAAGGTTTTTTGATCACAAGGGCGTTTTTGTAGATAATTTAGTTGTACCAAATGTTGTGAATATTTGTGAGTTTTACAGGGATTATTTTCCTCAGTAATAGTTGCCAGAACATTCAAGTTTTATGGGGGATTGTTTGAGAATTTTAATATCTCATTATGGAAAACAAGTGTCTTATGTTTAAAAGCAAATAAAATCCCTAATATCTAATAAGATACTTGATGTGGAATGAAATGGTGTAAAAAACCCACTTAACTTGGAAACAAAACCTTAGTTTAAAGCAAAAAATAGACTCCAAAGCAACCTTTAAGTATTTTGGGAAAGGAACAAGGGCAGTTTTGTATAAAAAGGGCAGTTCAAGTTTTTAATTTCTTACAGAGACTTTTTTAAACAGACATCAGTTTCTGACTTTGTGTTCAAATATGTACATACCCTCGGACGTACATACACCAGTAAGGACACTATTTCAAGTTAGCTTCTAACTATTCACTGATGAGTGCTCTTTCACATAAGGATACTCGATTATTTTCTCTTTAACACTGTCCTTATGTTGTGTATTATAAAGCAGTTTGTTTTATACCAACGCTATACTTGCCACTGAAAACAACAGCAAATATTTGCAAGAATAATTCAGTGTTATCCATAAACTTTTGTCCTTGAGTTCTCTCAAGTCTCTGCCTTTGATTCCATAAGTCTGTCCTTAGGATTCTTGGAGAATGGACTTTGAAAGCACGAGCTACTATGGTTTTGAGTTGTTCATCCTGAGAATTAAGGTTTTCTTCTCATACCCCCTCTCTCTTGTCCCTTTATATTTATGAGCCAAGCTCCACTCCAGCGAACCAAATTTTCATACAACGTCTTGGGGAACAAAAAAAAGATTTGTCAGAACAAGTCATAAAAATTACTTAAGCAAAACAGAGTGTTAATTATCATATGAATATAGTGGCTCTCAGTAGTCGCACTTCTTACTGGGAAGACTACTGCAAGATTAGCAGTAAGTTTGTAAAGGTAGTACAGGCTGTCTTACTGATAACACAAGCCATGTCCTCAGGGAAATATCATACATACCAGCGTATTTCAGGAAATTTCATAAATTTCAGCATATCTCATGTATCTCAGACATGTCTGCTTCTCAGGATGGGACTTTGTTTTAAAGGAAATGTATTTTTGGTTTTCCCTGGAAGCACATGGCTTTCCTCCTAGGTAAATTATGTTGGCTTAAAAAAACCCCATAATCTGATTCGTGAGTCTTACCCTAAAGCTGGTGGGGCTTGTTTAAACAGCTCTTTTAAAATATATCCTTCTAATGACATGTACGCTCTTAGTGTCCTTTTAAACTTGTGACTCCTAGAATGCTACTTACTAGCAAGTGACTCCTATTTACTACCTCCTTTCGAGCTCAGCAGCGTGATTTTTTAATTTTCTTCCCCATGGAGATACATAAAGGTTTAGAAGTTAAGCCTGAATCAGTGACTGGAATTGAATTCTAGATACACAGAAGGCTAAGCAGAAGATTCACATAATGCTGTTTGAAGTCATTATTAAGTATTGCCAGGGTTTGTGCTGAGAAGAGGAAATCCTTAAATGGGGTATTGGAAGGGAGATATGATACAATATGTTAGAAATGTAGAAATACATTCAGATAGTATTTTAGCAACCTGAAAAATAGCAAGGAAGCTGCACTAGTTAAATAAAAAGCAGAAGAACTTAGGGTTTGGCAATATATGCATCTATCATAGGCTTTTTGAAAATTCCTCCAGAAAATGCTACATTTTAAAGTAATTTTGATTCTTCTTTTGGTGCATTGTTACAGTTCTTTTTTATTATTATTTTTTTTTAAAGGAATCCAAAATGTACTCAGCTTATTCTGTGCCGTGCTTACAGAAAATAAAGTTCTCTTTCACTCTGCAAGTTTTCAGAGGCTCAGTGATGCCTGTAGGGCTCTGGAGTCTTTGATGTTTCCTCTCAAATATAGGTGAGTTGAATTTTGGATGTTTGAACTCTTTGAATAATGTTATAACTCCTTTTATAACTTCTGTTACATTGTCTTTAACAAAAGATTTGTGGTATGTTCATTCAAATAAGCAAAGTTTTTCATGATCATATATACAAGTGCTAGTCTGTAGACATCTTTAATAAAAAACTGATTGCATCATGACATTTGGTCATAGACCAAAACAAAGGACAGGAAGGTTTCTGACTGGATGCAGGGCAAATGTGTTGTATGATGAGGATATCTAGGCAGTGGAACACAGAGCCTGTGGTGCCTCCATATCTGTAGGTTTTCAGGGCTCAACTGGACAAAGCCCAGGGCAACTTGAGCTCGGTTCAGTCTTGACCCTGCTTGGAGCAAAAGGTTGGGATAAATGATCTCCTGAAGCCCTTTATGACACAAAGGATTCTGTGGTTCTGAGATGATGTCTACATCAGCTTGTGTCATAGTTTAAAGTTACCGACAAATGTCCACCAGAGAAAGAATTTAAATGAGCAAATTTGTTCTCTCTAGAACCCCACATCTGAATCCAGCATTTTGAAATGGAAAAATTTGATGTCTTGACTATTTGACTTTTATAGGAAGAAGAAATCTAATTCTGACTGATCTCTTTTAAAAGATGGTTTTATTTTAATAGCACATTTTTATTTAAAATATTTCTGAGACAGGCTTCATTTTAATGTAGAATAAGAAGGAAAAAAATTGAAAGTGAGTTTTGGAATGTTTCTTAACAGAAAAATAGTTATAAACTTTATTGACTACAAATTAGGTGTTGAAATGCCTTCATCAATTCAGATACGGATTTTCATATTGCTCTGATGAAAACACTATTTAAAAAAACTGTCAAATCAAGTAAATGATGTCTGAAATCTAGAATTCTATACATAATGTTATCAACAGAAAATATTTCGTTTAAGGATGTCTTACTAATGATATTTTACAAAAGGCTGGATTGTAGGTGTCTAGCCACAGACTACCCATCTCTTAGAAATGGAAGTATTATACGTAACTTTGATGTCCCTACTTACTGAAATGTTGTGGACAAATGTAACACCCATATAACATAGCAAGCTGGAGCACAGGAGGTTCAAGCTGAACATGAGGACAAACTTTGTCAGTGTGAGGGTGCCAGAGCATGGCTCAGGCTGCCCAGAGAGGTTGTGGAGTCTCCTTCTCTGCAGACATTCAAAAGCCGCCTGGCCGTGTTCCTGTGTGACTGCTCTGGTGATCCTGCTCTGGCAGGGGTTGGACTGGGGGAGCTTTCCAGGTCCCTTCCAACTTCTCATATTCTGTGATTCTGTGACCATAAATGTCACAAATACAGACAATCTTTTATTGTTTTGCTAATTAGTCTTGTTTACAGGAAATTTTAGATGCTATAATACAAATAATTTCTGGAGTCTACATGACATTCTTTTAACAGCATGGCACTTTATAAAGAAGTACTTAATAAATGCTTTCATTTTTTGTGTTTTTAAAATACAAGTATTTATAGTAAATTTGATACATAACAGGGAGATGATTAAAAAAAAAGCTGCCCTATGTGAAGGGATAATCAGGAGCTTTTATTTTATTTTATTTATTCTTTTCACAGCTATCCCTATATTCCAATTCTTCCTGCACAGCTGTTGGAAGTTCTCAGCTCACCAACACCTTTCATAATTGGTGTACATTCTGTCTTTCGTAATGACATTCATGAGCTTGTAAGTATGTCTATCCAGCATGTACATGGTCACTATGTCATCTGTGATGTTTAGTGGCAGAGATTTTTTGTACTTCAGAGATGTTTATATGAACAATGTGTATGCTTTTCAAATATTACTCTAGAAGGCAAGGCAAGACTATCAAGAGGAGAAAAAAGCAAGTGTCAGTTGTTTTGTAAATACACTGAGCCTACAAAGTAGAGAAGGGAAACAATTTGATCCTAATGCAGGGTGGAAAGGAATGGATCCATTTCCACTTTGTCGTGTATTTGTCACTGGTTTGAACAATTCATGCCGGATTTTCAAATGTATCCTCAGTTATTTTATTTTATCCTTACTTTTAAAGCACGTGCTTGAAGAAACTGAACCAGAGTTATAGAGGTGCCTAGAAACACGTCGTTTTATTTACAGTTGTCCTCACTTTGTCATTTTGCAAACAGCCTTTTAGATGTCTTAAATCACTAAACATGGACCTGGAACATCCAGAAACAGAAGTAACTTTTGAAAGTTTGGCCGCATTTTACTTCGGTTTACCTTAATTTTTCATGGCTAGGTTCAGTAATACGAAGTATTTGGAGTACTACCTTTATGAAAAGTATTCTATACATTAAAGTTAGTACTGTTTTAATTCGTTTCTTTTAGCTTATGAGCAGATCATGAAACTTGAACTGTTGTGTTTTTAAACTATGCTGACAGTATGCACTACTGATAATGTTTTTGTTTGTCCCTAACAGTTAGATGTAATCATAGCAGACCTGGATGGAGGCACAATTAAAATTCCTGAATGTATTCATCTTTCTCAGTTGCCAGAGCCACTGCTACATCAGACTCAAATGGCGCTTTCTCTAGTATGTTTTGATACAAACCCCATTTTCCACCCTCTCACCTATTTCTAAAGACTGAAAAATTAATTTCAGTATTAAATCGCTTTCAAACACACTGGAAATGTGAGATTTTAAACTATGGTTCATGCCAACATTCCTGGTTTTAGACGAATTTATTGTCTGAAGTCAGAGTTAATATAATCAGTAATTTACTCCTAGATTTTTTTTTCACTATTCAAGAGGTTGGTAGTAATTTTTTTCTTCCTAATCCTGATTTCTGAATAAGAGTTCAACCTCAGTATTTGAGCAGCATTGTTACTGTTCAGTTTAGCTCCTTGTCTGTTTTCATAAAGTCATTTCAACTGTACATTGTCTTGAAGTTTAACATATTTATAACCAATTAGTCTTAAAGTTTATTTGTATGATGCTCCTATATCAGTATTCAGGAATGATTGTTTCTACATTAGGGAATCACCAAAAGAAGTAGTTCAGTTTGTCTTTTTACTGTCATTTTCATAAATTAGAAAACACCTCATTTGCAGGATTCTGAACAAATCTTATTATCTTAAAGAGAAGAATTTTCTGTCTGTTAATCTGTTTCAGCTGAATCAACTCCACAATCCCTAACTATTGGCTAGCTTCCTTGACAGTAATAGGTGTTTTTGATAACTAGCTCAATTATAGAAACCTGAAGCTAAGAAATTAATCCCACCTTTCTTTCCATACAGTCTTCATAATTTAACTCAACCTATTGTTTGAGGTACTTACTATCAGTGAATATTAATTTGAGAAAGAAGTACAAAAAGTAATTTATCCTTTCCTCAGCAAAATGAGGGGAAAAAAATTTGTTTTAAAAATTCTCTAGGTTTTACATCCTGATTTGGAAACAGCAGATTATGCATTCCCTCCCCCACGAACAGCTTTATCACACTCAAAAATGCTGGTAAGATTTCTGTGTTATGTCTGACTTTCTTCAGTAGAAAACTGTTGAGATTTTAGACTAACTTTCTTTTAAGAGTTTCTACTTATGTTTTCTTTTTCATTTCCGTATTCTCCATAGTATTTTTGGTGGAGCAAAGAAGTGCCATTGCACTTTGCATTCTGCCCTCTAATAGCATTTAATGGATTAGAAATTTTTATAAAAGCATTTCTGTTAGTATGGAAGCACCTTTTTTTCTTTTATTATTGCTGTCTGTTGAGTTAAATCGGTGCTTTCTCTGTTTCATAGACTAGTTAAGCTGATTCAGAAACGTTAAAAATGTCTTGCGAGATCTAGGTTTTTAAAAGAAGTATGCGTAAGGCTAGGAGTGGTAGCTGTGTCAGCAAAATGCAAGTCACTGGTTTTACAATAATGATAATTGTTATATATTGTATACTTGGACTTATAGGGAAAGGAAGTATATGGTTTTTAACCATGCAGAGTTAAATGGCTTTAAAGAATGTCAATCTGCATGAAACTATGTAATTGTGTAACAACTTTGTAAAGCTGCTGTTTTAGCATGTAGGAATATCTAGAACTGAGTTGGTGACCCAAACTAAAATCCAAAAGCCAATTCAATTTAGGAACACACCTTGAGTTTTTTGTGTAGGTGTATTGGAAAATGTAAAACTCTTAAGTGGTACAATGAATTTCTTGTTCTTGTTTCTTACTATAAGATTGGGGTTTTTCCATTGCTGAAGACAGGAATTGTCATCCAGATTTTATTTAAACTAATGGCTGAATTAAGCTAATAATTTTGAATTCACTTCACTTTGAAAGTGTGGAATAGTGAAGTTACAAATAAATACAATTTTGTATCAAAATAAGAATTTTGTTAAATCTGAAAGAAATTATGATGTTTTCAAGTAGTCCAAAAAGTCAAGGTACAAATGTACCTGTTAAAATCCTAGAGACCAGCCTGGATACAAAGGAAACAAGACTATCTCTCGGTAAAGTTAGCCTTTACAAAATTAAGTTAAAATAGAATTACATTGAACATGTTCCAGTGAAGAATAAACAGACATCTAGAAAAATATTCCAAAAGGACAGCTTTAAAAAATCTTATACATACCTCAGCTTATTTCTTTAAAAAAATCACTTCAAGCTTTAAATCATTTAGGTTATATTTACTTGCTGATTAGCTGTTCAGCTACATGATTAGTTAATCTAATATTCTTTGCTGCTTGTAATTTTTAAAATTGGAGTTTGTTTTAAAAGTCCTTTGAGACGCCATAAAACCTGAGGTCATAAAACAGTTTTTAGGACCTCAATTTTTAGACATGGTTGCAGTCTGAGTTAGTACCTGAGCTGAGATAAAATAACGTGGGTGACACAGGATTTGATCACGGTCTTTGATCTGGGCCAGCTGAAGATGTCCTGGCTGTTGTGCAAGTATAGAAAAGAGCAGTAGGAGAAAATGGGTGACTGTGTACTGAACCTGTCATTGTTGTTTGAGGACAGGTCAGTCAAACTGCAGCCTCATGTAAGGTAACTTTGTATGTGTACAAGTGTCTCTGCTTCTATGCTACACTGCTGCATTGTTTGTTTGGTGAATTTGTAGGCATTTCTCAGATACCTTTATACAAAGTGTGGAAAAGTTTAGAATACAAAATGTTTTGACAGCATATTCAATTACTGCTTACAGGATAAAGAAGTGCGAGCAATCTTCCTTAGGCTATTTGCGCAACTTTTCCAAGGATACCGGTCATGTCTTCAGCTGATCAGAATTCATGCTGAACCAGTAATTCATTTCCATAAGGTAAAAGAAAAGCAGTTATGTATATTTAGTTAGTATTCGTTTATGTCACGTTATTCCCATGAACTTGCCTTTTGAACAAGTGTTAAAGTTTAAAATAAAATAAAAGAAATAATCTACATGTGATAAACGTATCATCTGGACATAGCACTATATCAAGGCATTTCAGTGGGACTAATTGCCGGGACAGTGATGAAATGTGGAAACACACTAAACGATAAAATTTAATACAAATAAACATTTGAGGAATCATTAAGTAATTCTGAAAACATATGTATGTAATTAGAAGACAATACTTGAAAGTACTGGTTTTCTTTTTTATTACCTGTGAGATTTATGAAGTGTGTGCATTAAACTTCCTGTGATACCACTCCTGAGTTTAGGTACCAAAATATACTAGGTAATATGAAAGGTTTAATTAGAAAGTAGCACATATTAGTGTAAGCTGGTGAAAATGTTTAACTGCTAGTATAGAAATAGCTGGCTGTAGTTTTGACTGATAAAATACATGCATTTTTTTCTCTTTATTGCAGGCAGCCTTCTTGGGGCAGCGAGGCTTAATTGAGAACGACTTTCTAACCAAAGTTCTCAATGGAATGGCGTTTGCTGGTTTTGTGTCAGAGAGGGGTCCTCCTTTCAGAGCCTGTGATCTTTTTGATGAGGTAAAAACTGTTTCTGTATTCCCAAGTAGATTAAAATGTACCTATGATATTTCAGCATGTGCAAAACTGTTGAAATGCTTCTGAATTCTCACTGTTTATTATATAAAATTTATATTAAAATTCTCAATTCTCATATTCTATTAAGCATACATTTCTAAATTACTTCCAGAAAATTATGCCCTGCGCATATGTATGAAGCTAAACAGCTATATAAGTCATGGTAATGCTGTTCCTGTTGTCAGGTTTGGAATTTCGTAATGCATCACATGAGCCAGTACAGAATTATTTTGAAGAATTTAATTATATTCTTAAAAACTTTGAAAAAGTAATTGAGAAATATGAAATTAAATACATATGCAGCAATATAAGCTGGGTCAAACTTTTTGTTTTTTTAAGTCATGCCATCTTTATACTGTCCTGGCTTTTATTTGAATGTGGAGTACAAATAAGTTTGGTATTAATTCTGTATAACAGTAGTGTATATATATGAGAAATAAGAGTTGTGGCATTAGAAATGTTAAAGGTATGTAGCACTATAACATCTGGTAGCAGAAGCTCTGTAAGAAAGTGAAAATGTCTCATGTTCCAGAGCAAGGTAACATTGCACATTTTTCAATGTTCAGTTTTCTTTGCTCAGTTTCAATTTAAGATTAACTTTTCATAATTTAAATAAGAAATAAATTATGATTAGTTGAATTGTAAACATTTGGGCTTTTCTTGTTTGTTTGTTTGTTTCTTTGTTCTGAAGTTGGTGGCCTTTGAAGTTGAAAGAATTAAAGCTGAGGAAGGTAATCCACCAAAAATGATAAAGCATGTTAGAGAACTTGCAGAACAGCTCTTCAGAAATGTAAGTTTACTGTACCTGCTGCACTTGTAGAGTTGAGATAGTAACATTGAAAACGATTTTTTTCTGAGATTGATCCAGTATCTGAAAATGGAAATGACTGCTTGTGGTAGTCATCATCAGCGTTATGGCAAAAGACTTTATAACTTTCAGTGTCACCAATTTTGTACCTGTGAAGGAAGTTCAATAAAGTAATATCGATTTATTAATGCAGATATTGATTTACATGTAGCTACTGAGCATTGTATTCTTAGTGTGTATTCACATAATGTATATGAACTGTTATTTTCTTTGCTGCAATCTGTCCATGCCAAACATGTCTCTTTTGCCTTTCAACAGTTTGCCATATGAAAGCTGTACATCTAATATAGCATAACATATACTTTCAGCAGATCTTTCCTGATGTGCAACACAGCCCCCACAGTTTGTGTGTTCAGTGAGCTCTGCTTAATTTCTTACAGACTGTTTCTTGGACTATTTAGGTTTCCTAGAATACCATTTCCAGTTTCATTCTTGCCTTCCTGTCATGCCTTTGTTACATGGTGCTTTTATAAAATCTCTTACCAATCCCTTAGCTTTTTTTGTTGTTTTGGCTTTGGGTTGGCTTTTTTTTTTCTGGCATCAGCTAATCTCCCTCTCCCTCACACTTCCTGTGGTTATTCAGACTCCACAGAGCAATATCTATTATGCTATCAGACAGCACCTTTATCACCCTTTCTTTTCCATGGTCCGCTTCCCCAAAACTATGATTTAAATCTACAGTTCTATTAAAAAATCACAAGAATTACTAAGTATTGCTTAATATTGAAGTTCTGGGGTGTTTGGAGGGCGAGGGGTTGGGTTGTGTGTGTGCCGAGTTTTGTTTTTTCCAAAATGAATTGCTTTTATGCATTTTGTCAGTCTCAATGCAGTCGTTGGGGTAAAATTAGTATCTTTTCCATAAACTTTACTACCAGTGCAGTGTACATTTTCTAAATTCCAGTCGATCTTTCAGGTTACCACTGTCAGAAGGTGTATTAGTTGACATTTCTGCGGCATTCAGGACTGTTATTTTCATTAGAAAGTCAATGGGCAATATTAAAGTAAACTAGTCTGGTTCTTTTACTGAGATGCCAGAGATGAGTGAATTCAAATTTGGCATAGATGTAGCAGAAAAAATGAGGAGTATTTCACTAAAGTTTCTTTAAACAGTTGGATTTCCCGAACAGTTAGGGGATAAGCATATGATTATTGTGGTACTATCCCATAAACATGGGAAATTGCTGCAAACAATATAGTTGTTATTATGATACTGAATTCCTCCAATGTAAATGGTGAACATTTGTTTTCTAGTGGATATAGATCCTTTTTAGAATGCAAGAGCCTATAAAGCGTAAGTGAATGTGCATGTGTGCAACTTTTCGCTTACATTATTTCCTAAAATCAGTATCAAAACTAATTTATTTTAGTCTTCTCTTAGGATAAGATTTATTTTTACCATTGTGATTGACCTGCTACTTCACTACCACTGTCAGTGACTTAGTGTATTCAAGAGTCACATTTTACTCAGCACAGTCAGCACTGTGATGAGTAACATTGCTTCTGTAAGTTACGCCTAGAGCTGCCTGATTTTCAACTCAGTGCATGACATATTGTGAGTTCTTGTTCCCCAGTTTAAATAGTCGTAAGATTATAGCTGTGACAGTCTAGATACATATGAAAAACAAGGTTTGTTAGGGAGAGATAGTGTTTCTATTAGTCTCACTGGTGCAAGTGGAAAATCTAGACAAGTTTTTGGCATATACTCCTTCAGTAGTCGGAGACATTAGACCTACATTCCTAATAGGATATACAGCTGAGATTAGGTTTGTGATGGCCAAGATTAAAGTAACTCTTTCTCTGTCTTTCCCCTGCATGTCTCTTCTCCATGAAATGGAACGTGAAATAGTTACTCTCCCTTTCTGGCTTTTTTTCTATATGTCATCTGTCAGCCGCTGCAGAGATTGTGTTCCCTTTCTCTGCCTTGTTTCTCCTGGCATCTGCTGCTATCTAGCTGGATTTTTTGGCTTGTGTGATTAAACTTTCCTCTGCGGAGAATTTGTATGGCTTAGTAGCTGGTTTACTTTGACTGCTGTTTCTCAAGTCGATGCATTTGATCTCCTTGTTGCGTTTTGCTCCCGTAAATGAACGTATCAAGCTAGCCCCTCTTTATAAGTTTTATTGCAAGCTAGTTGTGCTTGTACAACAGAAACCTAATTGATTGAATAGTGCTGTTTGGCAGGGGTACGTAGCCAGTAATAAGTAACAGCATAAAGTGAAATTGGAAAACAGTAAATTCAGACATGATTAATGATAACCCCTGGTATGTGAATGAAGAGATTAAAGTCTTGTTTGATCATTACACTCCTCAAGATGTGAGATGTGATCCTTTGAATGGTGGTAGAGTCGTTGTGGGACATGCAGAACTCAGCTGTATTTTGGAAAAGGTACAACCTGCAGCTGGAAAAAAACCCCAAACAAACAGGGAAGACTAGTAATCATTTGAGGAAAAAAAATCAAAGAAATGGTGAATTTTCGTCTCTTGCTCTCTTCAGGATATCTTTCTTGAAAGTGAGTTTTAAGCAAGCTGAAATCAATGTGGACACAGTTAAGTGAAACTTAGTGTGGTGTACATGGTCTTTCTGGTCGCTGGACACCAGAGGAAGAAGATGCACGTCCGCATAAATGAACATGTATTGCACTGGTGCTGCATCTGGTATTGACAGATGCCAAGAGAGCTACCAACATAGAGCAAGTCTTTGAATATCCCACAGAGAGTCACATCTCTGTTGTATGGTACAAGGGCGTATTTTGCTAATGTCTTCAGTATCGCAGTGTTGTATGATAATGTTCAGATCAAGACAAATATGATAATTACATAGTGGCAGATGCAGAAATTATTTTGTCAAAACAAATATGTTGGTGTTCTGCAATGTGAAAATGATCTTTTGGATTTATTTTAATTCTGAAGAAACTTTCTTTGGGACTCCTTATTGCATTTTCTTTCAAATGAAAACAAAGACCATAAGAGTGAGTGAAAAATCATTATAGGCAAACATTTATGTTCACAGTGGAATTTCTTTTGGTTTTGGAACAATAGAAGTCTTTTCTATCCTTTGAGAACAGCCCAAAATCTGATGTGACAGCTTCTTTTTACTTTCCTTTTAGTTTGGGCCCATCATTTACTCTCTTTGATCGCCTATATTAACTTTCTATTTTATTTTTCATGCAAACAGTAAGATGTGTGACATATGAGACATGCAGGACATAGAAGATTGGTCCCTAATGAGGAATGGCCATAGTTGGATACAACATGGTACAAAAATGAATATTCACTTCACAGGCGTGGTCAAGATGAGAATATTTCATTTCTCAGTAGTCAGTGAAGAGATAGCATGTTTTAATATTCTTCAACCTTCTCTCTAGTGAAGAGGTTGCTTGTCAAACTAATTTCTATTCTAGTCCTAAATATTCATTAAGTTGCTTAAAATCAATCTAAGTTAAGCAGTGATTTTCATTTGCTCTCTTTCTTTTTGAATTTTGTGTGTTGTCAAAAATAGTTTCATAAAAACCTTTAACAAAGTTGGAAGTATTACAGATAATGAATTAAAGATGGTATAAATATGAAACACAATATTAGTCAACTGCATTAGGCTTCTTTATCTGTCAGGTATTAGAGATACACAAAATAGCAATAAAACTGGATGAGACAGATGGTAACACTGACTGACACATTGGTGTGTAACCTTTTGCTTTTGACCTGCAGGAGAATCCCAATCCCCACATAGCATTCCAGAAAGTGCCGCGGCCCACGGAGGGCTCCCACTTGCGGGTTCACATCCTCCCTTTCCCCTGGATCAATGAATGCCGGGTGCAGGAGCTCCTCCAGGAAGGTCTCGCAAAGAGTCAGGGTGCCCCCCCTGCCACCCGAGGGGACAAGAAGTGCGTTGTTCCAGCAGGTCCCCCTGTTGGTGAGTTTGCTTGTTCCCTGACTTAGCTGCTATCTCGTAAGTTGAATATATGATTAGCATGACTGTAATGTCTTGCTTTGACGTTATTACAGTATTTTTAGTGATTGTAGTAACCTTTAGTACATCAACTTGCCTCTTTGCCTTTGCAATTTTAAAAGCCCTTTTGCATCAGCCTTTACTAAGTCAAACATCCAGAGTATGAGTGGCATAATTACTAACAACAAAAAAAGATTTGATCTGAGTTAGACTCAACCATTAAATTAAGTATTGTCTACTCCTCTAGGTCTGATGAATATCACTGTAGGTTACTTGTAAATTTGGCTGAACCAAGCTTTGAACTGTTCTGGTTTCTCATTTGACACTAATGGAAGACATGTAAATTACTGGAAAAAGGCAAGGAACGAACGTAGCATCTGTCTAAAACTAAATATGTGTATATTTAAATATTAAGATAGATGTAGACATTGTAGGCCTCTCAATCTTAATGCAAGAAAAAAATCTATGTTATAGTCCTATTCATCGGTGTGAATTTGGCATGAACGAGTATGTTTAGTAAACTTGCAGGGAACATGAAGCTAGCAAAGCTTGCAAAACCTTTGAAAGGGGGCATTAGAATTCAAAATTAGAGATCTATTCTCTGTTGAATTTTGTCCTTCTCTGCTGTTTTTCTTCAAATAAGGTGTTGCACTTGCACAGACATGATCAGCTGACCAGGCAACAGTTCTTCAGAAATTAATTTGGAGATTGTAATGATCGTGGGGCAAACTGTATCAAGCTATTGTAAAAAGGACAAACATCTTAGTAGGACATATAAACAGGAGTGCAGTCAGTGAACCCCATGGAGAAATCCTTTCCTTGTACTCATTAAGATCTCAGCTGGACTGTTTGTATCCATTTTTGGACACTGGAAGACTGTCTCCATTTTTTATCCTGTTGGAAGGGATCCAGAAGAAAGCAACAAGAGTGACCAACGGTCTGGAGAATGTGACCTACGACAGACGATGAAGTTGTTTAGACTGAAAAATAGAAGACTGAGGGAACACATATCAGCAGTCTTCAGTTACATTAGAGCATGTTGAAAGCGAATGATCTTTGGTGATGAGAAGTAGTGGGTTTAATTACAGCACAAGACTAGAGTGTTTTGTCAGGAAAATCTTGGTAAAATGAGGATTGCGAGGCTGTTAAATGGACTTCTTGGGGAGCCATGGAGTCTCTGTTATCACGGAGCTTTGGGAACATATTAGACAAACAAGAGAAGTAGCGTAAATACAGTTGATCCTGTCTAGGGACAGCAGGATGAACTAGATAGCCCCTTCCAACCCTGTTTCTCTTTGGGTTTATGTAAGAGGAGGATAAACAATATTCACCTGCCTTTGCTGGTGAATCATTGAATCTGATACTTACAGAAAATTTGAAGGGTATGTGCTTGTGTTCTGTTGTCTTTCTTTAAAAGGGTAGATGCAACAGAAGGTTTTCTTTCTTAGTAAGTTGTTTTCTATGTCCTAGTTGTTTTTTCAAGGAACAGCTTTCACACTCATACTGTCCTGTGTATCAAAATCCTTGGATGTTAGGAGCTCATAGTTAGCTACAAGAAGGCCATATTCTGCATTTATATTGTATTTACTTGATACCAAAGAGAAAAAGAGAATGTTGGTTTTTTCATTTTGTATTTTCTTGACAACACAGAGCAAAACACCACTTTAAGAAAGTAATCTTTAGATCTCAGCAAATTAGAATCTAGATAAGAGAACAGGTCTGTCAGATTTTATTCCATGTCACAGAATTGTTGACACGGCCAATGAATACTTTAGGAAAAAATAACTGTCTACTGCTTAAAACATGCAAGGCTACGTAGTTCACTGCAGAACACACACACACACAGATACCGATTTTTTTAATTAATTTGTATCTACTTATATATTTCATTAATATATTACAGGCTGGGAAATCTTTGCGTCTGAGTGAGACAAATAGAACAATTAGTAAAGAGGATCAACTGCTCTAGTTAGAATTCAGAGCACTCTCATCAGAAGTATTGGAAAACCAAAGCTCTAGGATCTTATGTTCATCTGTGTATGCCTACTAACAGAATGGAGGGCACATTTTTGTTTCTAAACTTTCTAGTATTCTTTGCGTCTCTTGCAGAAGATGTTTTACAGCAGTATATTCTTCTTTTTCTTTATTAGTTTCTATAATGGAAAAAGGAAGCACAGTTTTCAACAGTGCACAAAGGCTGGAAGTTGTTAGAAACTGCATCTCATTCATTTTTGAAAACAAATTTTTGGAGACTGAGAAGGTAATTAAATGAAATTTTAACTTTCCCAAATAAGCTTCTGTTCTGTTAATGAGAGAATAAACTCACACAGTACATTTTGAAGTCTTGTATCAAATACTAGTGATTATTTTAACCATTTAAATGAATGAAGTAAGCAGTAATACTAATCTTCTAAATGCAGTACTCTATCTAATACGAAGCCAATGGATTTGTAAAGCTGTTTGTAATACTATGTGCGTTGATGCTCTTTTTGCCAATTTATATTGCCATTATGAATAGTATTGTCCACCTGATTTTTTTTAAAAAAGGGATATATATTCATCTAGCAGTATTGATTAGGAGGAATGTAAACAAGAGGCATACATAGATGTTTCAGTCTTTGTCAGCCAATACTCTTTAACTGTCAGCACGGCAAATTTTGCTGTTTTTAAAAATCAATATTTTGATAGAACTCAGAGGTGACTGTAAATATTTGGCATGTCTGTCTTCACAGAATGTACTAGTGAGTTGTCCTCCTTGACAACCTTATTTTTTCACATTAAGAAGTTGTCTGGTTTTGTAGACTTTGTCTGTAGAGTTTTCAGTTACTGATTCTAGAATAATCACTCAAACTTGCACTCAAATCTAATTCCATAAATCAAAATTACTGTAAAATTATTTTAGGAATTTTTCTTATTTCTCAGAAAAGTATCACCTCTGTATCTCTGAGACTGTGCAGCTCAAGATAAAAAATAAGCGTTTTTTGATTTACAAGCTATGTTATGGAAATTAATATGGGACAAGTCGTAATAAAATGTGTAGCTCTTTCTAAGGAGTTTTGATGCATGTGTAACACAGTAGTTTTTAATCTTTCAGCTTACAGGCACTTGGAAAATTTCAGTAGGTTTTTGTCCCCCTGCATGGTAAATTTGACCTTAGACAACAGGCTTTTTCTTATTTATCTGTTACCACCCATTAAATCTAGTCTAAAGGGCCACAGCTGATAATCACTGATGTAGCACTTGCTGCATCTTTAAAACATTGGCCTAAATATTCTGTTGGCACAGTTTTAGGTTAAACTGCATAACAGTCTCGTGGCTTCGTTGCTATGAGAGGTATGCCACTTGTAAAGCCATTTGTCATTCACTGCTTATCGAGAAACACGCTGGTTGGCCTTGATACGCTAACTGGAGACCTGGCCTGCCTGGTACAGAATACAGCACTCGCTTTCAGGCACTATAATCCATTTCTGATTTCACATCGTTCAACGCCTGTCTGTATTCAATCATATCTATTTACAGATGTAGGTGAGAAATGTTTCATGCATTTGACAAAAACATGGAAAAATGTAATACTTAGTTACTCAAGCTAAATTGACCATTATGTGAAAGTTTGCTATTCAAGCTAATGAGTAATTTCCAAAGTTATTCTTTACTGTCATTTGCAGTTTCTTAATAAAGAATGAATGATACTCAGTATGAACAGTGCCATTTAATTTCATTTTCATAAAGTTAGATTTTCTTGTCTCCAGACCTTGCCTGCAGCTCTGAGAGCCTTAAAAGGAAAGGCAGCTCGGCACTGCCTGACACAGGAATTAGGCCTGCATGTGAAACAGAATCGAGCAATCCTGGACCATCAGCAGTTTGACTACGTTGTGCGAATGATGAACTGTGCTTTGCAGGTACAGTGTGTGAAGGTTTTGGTTATTGGTTGTCCATTTTGCTGTTATGATAAGCAAAAAATTGTTTAGTCATGTGGAGAAGCAAAATAATTCAATTGTAGGACCGTGTACTGGAGTGATTCAGCAGATACTACTTGACAATGGGTTTAAGCTATTTTGTTGTTGAAAGGATAAGCAAAACACTCAGGTCTGTACAGATCTGCCTGATACGAAAAACAGAAAGAAAACCTTTCCCATTATCAGTAATTTAGATATAATTTTCAGTTTTGCTAAGTATTGAAGTCATTTCTCTTAATGGCTTGAAGTACTTTTTAAATTAACGAGTGTTAGCTTTTCCAGGACATTTTCAGCTTTGAGCTCCTCAAATGTGTATTAGCCACTGCTCAGTTAAAAGAAAACATAAGTTTGTCCTCTGTCGTCGCAAGTGCAAACATACTTCAAGAAAAAAGCTTATTTTCTGCTTCCATGATTCATGGTGGTGGTTCTGTTTCTTACAGTGACGTCTCAGTTTGTGAGACTCATTGAAGGTCTTTGCAGTTCACCTACTAAGTTATTCTACTGATAAATAATTTTGTGCTGAATAAACATCAGCATATGGTGGCAGCTACTTGTGAGTGTAAAATATGTGGATGACTTCTGTTGACTTTTATTTGAGTAATTGTTCTGTTTTAGCTTTATTTGTTGGGAATTCACTGTTAGAAATATTTTGTGGATGTCAGTGTTTTCAGTCTGATATTTGAGAGTGCAGTAGTATTTTTTAGAATTTGTAATATGATCACACTTGGTTATAATTTGCCTCATGTTGCCCCTGTCTAAGTTATTGTATCAAATTAGGGATTGATTGAGACATTGGTATTTTTTTAAAGGTGAGTGCTAAATACAGCTTTAAGGATAGAAATTATTAACATTGACCGAGCAAATGCTGCCTCAGGTCACCATAAAATATAAGTTTTGTTGCCTGTTGTATTCCTTGTTTATTCACAGTAGGTATTTTTCTACTATTTGGAACAAAATTCAACTTTGCCTGAGCAGTGGTCTTTGGAGTAAAATTACCTGCTGTTAGAAGACAAAAACAAGTCAACTGGCTAAAATTGCACAACATGTACCAGAGTGTGCTTTTTTGGCACAGGCGTTGGCCTTTTCCACGCTCCAAGTTTTGCCTCAGAGTTAGGAGAAAATTTGAAGTTATTTGTGAAACTGTATTTCTTTGCCCAAGATCATGACTGATGGAATACTGTACCTGCTCTGTATTCCAGAGTTACAAATTTTCTTTCAAACCAGAAAACATAATTGTTTAGATGTGCCACAAATTTGTGCTCCTACTTTTTTGATTGATCCTTAGAAAGAAGAAAAAAATAAATATTTTTAGACAACAGGACCAGAATACAAATCCCTTTTATTTGCCATATCTTAGTACAAAACAGAGGGCAGAAGAAAATGGGGTGATGAGGAAGATTCCTTTGCTGAGGAAAGAAATACTGACATCACCTTTTAATAAAGTGATAAAATCCAATTTTTCTCTAGGAGAAAAATGTTATTTTTCTTCCCAGTGACATGAAGACCCAAGAAAGACTTTAATGTTCATACAAATGAGTGTGTCTGTATTTTTCTCAATAAAGCTAGCAAATATAACTCAAATCATGCAAAGGAAACATACAGATCAAGTTAGGAGGCGCAGTTTTTATGCTTCCCCCTCCTCAGTAGTATTTTCATATCCTTCAAAATATAAAATGGAAATTTCCATTTCTCAGAAGTAAACTTGCCCAATATGAAAACATCTGAACTCCTCACACTGGGCAGCTAGTTAGAAGCAATTGTTTAGTACATTTACATTTACGACATAAGGAATTATTTATTAAGATAAAAGCATTATTTATCATTTGTGCACTTTGTTCAACTGTATTATTTGGAACAATGTGTAAATTGTGACCTTTTGGAGCGTCCCTGTTTTGGTTCAAGAGCAAAACGGTATCAAGAACTTAACGTCAGTTTGCCCTTGCTGCAGTGGGTCTCGGCAAGTCAGCGTTTTGCTGTAGAGACATGAATTCTGTTAGCTGCAGGTCACAAGACCAAGCAATTTAAACAGCGTCTGTTAAAAAGATACAAAAATCTAATTTAAGAAATGTGGCCTTAACTGGAGATGTATTCAAGCTTTAGGGAAATACCACGTTAATTATGATGGAATTTTTGAGGGAGAGTTAGATTGCAGTATTGCTTTAAGACCTCAACGAACTATTGGGATTGTAGAAACTGTTTTATCGCCACATATTGTCACTGACTTTTCTGTTAACCTTATTGTACGTTCCCACTGGCTTCTGCAAGATACAATCTAGAATACTGCTGTAGCCAGGAGGCATGCAGCAGCTGATGTGAAAGCTGAGAAGAAGGGAATGACCTGGGCATAGCCGATGGGTTGGGCAGAGCCCTGGCTCTCTGCTGCTGATGCTGGGTTGAGCTGGCATGTGTGTGCTGCAAGCCCCAGCCTGATGGTTTTCCCAGGGAAATACCAGTCTCTGCTGGCTCACTTGCTGGTGCAGATAGGAAATCTGATGATCCCCAGCCACCAAACCTCTGCTGCTGATATTGTGAATTGTTGCAAACCATGTGTATTTCAAGAGATACAGGTTGGCCATTTCTGAAAAGTGTCTTTTGAACAAGAAACTGTATTACTGGCATGTACCGAGTTCTTTGTCTTTCTGGGAACAGGGCCATGTATTACAAAGCAGAAGGATTGCATTCTGCAAGTTTGTTGCAGATCACTTCGTTACTATTCAAGATTTTCCTGGTTGTGTTGTGTCAGGTGTTTTTTCTTTTAATAGAATGTATTCTCTTGTTTTACTGGAGTCCATAAAAATAAAGGTCAGATGCTTTTTCAGAGCTTCTGTAGACTCGTTTTGTAGTTGAAGAGCAAAAACGCTACTTAGAATCCCACCACGTATATTGTTGCTGGTGTCATTGTGTCTGGGGTGACCTGACTGCTGCTGCAGTGCTTTAGAATGGATTAAGGAAGAGGAATAAAATATTCATACCACTGCTTCAAGTTAATACCTGTCTTATTTTAGTGAAAAAAGGCTGTATTTCCCCAAGTATCTGATCTGTAGCCATTTTGCAACTAGAAGGGAAGGTGATACTTTACTAATTTCTCTAGAGTTGGCAAAACTTGGGTTTGCCAACTTGAGTCTCTCAGTCCAAGAGTGACATTCTTTTGAACTATTCTTTAGATTATTTACAGTCTGAAGGTAATGGGCAGGACCTCACTGCAAATTTTTAATAGGCCTATGATCTATGGAATGGTACAATAAAGTTTCATATTAATCTGCCTTATTTAGCAGGGAGGCAGCTGCAGGTCAAGCCTTGTGGTAGACTTTAGGTGGCTTTACAAAGACAGGCAATGTAAGGCATGATGCAGTAAGTCAATACCAAAGTGTTAAAAATGTGCTTTACTGTGTCTGTCTGTGTCTGAGAAGTATTGACAATCTCCTGCTGCTGACATGAAAGAAGTGTTTCTGATTGCTTTTAGTAGTAGGAAGATCAAAATGTCGTGGAGATTGTATTGCTTGTTCACTGATTAAAGTAGATGTCTTCTGATGAGGGTAGCTAAATCCCCAGTTATTTGCTTTTATTTCTGCTAGGAGTTGTCATTGGCCACTTGCTAAAACTTTACTGTCATGCCTGAAGTAAGAATTTTTCTCCTGACAAATGATATACTCTGTCAAGCATTTAAATCAGCCTGTATTTCAGTAGTGATTAATACCTGTGACAGCAAAGCAGAAGCATTATGTTCTGTTCCGTATATTGTATACCTACATCACTGTTAAAAGCCTTCTATAGCGTTGCAAGAGCTTAATATATTGATTGACAGTTTATTCATACAGGTAGCACTGTAATGAGAAAAATGCGAAATTATTTCTCTAGAAACTATTTCCATCATTTTTGCTGTCTGCTGCTGTGGTTACCTCAGAATGACTTGCAATTACACATAAATTCCTATCTAAAAAGGTTTTTATCTCTTTAATTTTCTGTAATTAAATGCTTTTCTCTGACATTTTAGTAAAGACTGCTTTACATTTTGGCAACTAAAAAGCCTATTATTTTTACCAGGGAAACACTTCTTCTGTGTAATTATGTTTCCAGCAGCACATTCTATTTTTAATACTTGTTAAGAAGTAATGGCACAAACCATCTCAGGGCTCAATTTACATACATCTCCATTAGTTTATTACAAACAACATGAGTTGTCCAGATTTTCAATTGTCTCCCTGACTTTCCTCTGGCAGCAGCAAGTGAACTCTGTATTTTGAAACATAGTAGCGCTTCGTTTGATAAGATGGCAGTAAAGGGAGGAGTGAAGCCTGGAGGTGGTAACCTGTCCCACTGTGTAGGTGGAGAGTGCCTGATAATCAGAAACAATGTTGATATTGAAAAGACATTCTAAACAATTTGCATAAGACACGTAACAGTAACAACGAAGCTTCTTAAAATAACATTTCTGAAGAAAGATTCTCTTCCTTTGGTAGCTGGAACAGATAAAACTTTTCATTTAAAAACTCCAAGACTACAATGTTGCAATGTAACATTTCTTCTGTAAGATGTTGGTCGGTGGTATTGCCCAATTGCACATTAATGCATTTCTTTGGTAAATACGGGTCAAATTAGAAAACATATGTGCCCCAGACATCTGGAGTACTTAATCTAAATGTGGTTAAGAGTGGGAATAAGGTGCCTAAAACTGTTGAATACATAAATACTTTAAAAATTACTGTCTTTAGATGTAGGAAAGGGATGGGGTCTTCTGATGATGTGATTTAATCTGACAATCTACAAAGTCATTAATGCTGTTTTAGGACCTGATTTGCTCCAATGTCATGTCTGTGTGAGTATGCATGTGTTGGACCAGCGTTACTGAGAGGGTATCTGTAACAGTAGACACATTATTAATCATTCTGGTGCTTTCGATAATTTCTGATAGTTTGCATGGGCTTTCCTTAGTGGCATTAAGGAGATGTTTATCTTTCAAATAGAGCATACTGAGTATTCTAAAAATAGACTTCTAGTATACAGTATGAAAATCAGCTGTCGGAAGTCTTAGTAGCAACTGGTGCAAAATTAAGAATTTAACCTCTATTAGGTTACAGCCAAGGTGCATCTGGGCCAGCATCTCTTCTCCAGCAGTGACCAAAAGCAGATGAGAGATAGTAATGATTAATCTTGCCTCTAGAATTTTACTTGTGACTCTTCTGTATTGCTTTGATGTAATAAAGGCCTCTTTCTTGCACTTACTATACACTGTTGTGAAAGAAACTTTAATTTGCAAAATTAAAAACCATGACTTTCTATAAATAACAGTAAATGTATTTTTCCTATGCAAATGACTTTTGCCTTATATTCTACCAGATAAAGTTTAAGTATTGTCAGTCAGTTCTCAGAATTGAGAGGTTTGTGAATTTTGTCCAGTAACAAGAGAGATTTTATTACTCCTGAGAGAAAATCGACCGTGTGTGTGTCATATGATTCAAATTCTTGGCAATATAAAGGTTAAATGAACTAGCATTTCTCATATTTTATGTTGAAAACTATGTTGCCAGACGTCTTTATTTTGGAGGGTTATAGTAGATTTCTATCCTTTCAGACTTATATTTCATGGCCTGCCTTTTGTTACTCAGTTTGACTTGCATTCCTGGAAGCAGAGGCTCTCAGAAGTAAAGTTTGAATGACAGCAGTATTTGAAAATACTTTAAGGTATTCTAAGACATAGAAAATGTATCATGAAGAGAAATCATAGGAGTTTTAACAGAATCACACTTAAATCTATTAATTCATTAGTTATTAACAATTTTATTTTTTTAATCCTGTTAGACATAGTTGTATTACTGAAGTGAAAGAGAGCAAATTCCAGTGTTTAAGGCTTGGACTTGAAACTTCCAAATCTAATTTCATGATGAACTGCCTTTTTTTTTTTTTCATCTATCACAATGGGCACATCGCATTATTTCTCATCCGTGGTTTATTACCCCGAAAGTAGAAATGACAGCTTTCACTTCCTACAGACATTTCAGGGGTCCACCTGTCATGTTCTGGACTTAAAAGAAGCTGCTATTTCTGAGTCTTTCTTGTGATGTCTCCAGGAAATTACAAGATACTGGAATATCATTGCACATGGCTGAGCTCGGATGGTGCTCACGCGATTTCTCTAGGCCTGAAAAAAAAAGGAAGTGCACTAAAAGATTCTGTTGCTGATCTGTTTTTATTTTTCTTTTGTTTGTTTTGAGGAACATACTGAGGCAGATAATCATTCTGTCTCATTGAATGGCCACACAGTCCAGGAAAAATCTATTCACAGGCATCTTTTTTGCAAAATCCAGAAAGCACAGTTTCTATTTTTCCAGGTTTGCCCCTGTGTGTTTGTCGCTCAACATTGCAGACTTTTCAGCTTTATTACTGTTGCTAGAAGACCAGCCCACAGTTGCCTACTCTGCAGGTATCAAGGGAGATCACCATCTTGACATAGCAGGAGCCGTTCTTCAGTGGTCCAGGACTCCTAGAGGAGGTGGCAGTGTCTAATTCCTTTTTGCATCACTCAGGGAGATTTGTTTGTGCAGTGGCCTCCACAGAGAGTTGTTTGGCTGGTTCTGCATGTGCATCCAGGCACCAAGGTGGTTGTTTCAAGCTGCGTTAAACTGCCTCTGTGGTTTTAGGGAGGAATTTCTTTGATGACCAGTCAGCAGAAAACCATGGCTGCTTTTCACGCTGGCGCTGTGCCAGCGGGGGTGTTTGGGAATGAGCTTGTGTGTGGCTGGGCACTTCCTAAATTGCTGTTTCCCTCCAGACTTCCCAGACCCTACTTCTAGTAATCCAAAAGTGTTTGTGACTTCTGCTTGGACTGCCCTCCGTAACTATTGCATGTAGCTGTTACTGAAAGAAAAGGATTAGCACTAACGAGAGTCCCATGACGTGCTGCCCATAGCTACATCTGCCTTCAGCCTCCCTCCCTCTCAGCTTCTCACCAAAATGTGTTGTATTCCTCCTCCTCTCTGTGTATACGTGTATGCATGTGCATACATGAGGCGCAAGGGTGATACAGCTATAGAGACAAATATGTATGCACATAAATATAAACCCAATAGTAATGTAGAAGTTAAAATAATCCCCAGGTCGTGCTATGACCAGAGCAGCATGTTTGGAGAGTGAATGAACGTGTATCTCAGACATACATGTCAAGAGCTCTGGTTGCAGGTAATCCCCTTGTTTGCCCCAGACTCTTGGTGCTAAAGTGAAAAGGGATGCAAAATGTCAGAAAAAAAATGTCCTAATGTCCTCCTCTCTTTTGGTATAACTTGTCCTAGATATAACTTGGTTCCTATATATTGATT
Source organism: Mesitornis unicolor (assembly GCF_000695765.1). Taxonomy (NCBI): domain Eukaryota; kingdom Metazoa; phylum Chordata; class Aves; order Mesitornithiformes; family Mesitornithidae; genus Mesitornis; species Mesitornis unicolor. The sequence goes on along the minus strand of NW_010191735.1, from coordinate 5,475 downwards.
ATGTTTCTATGCAGTTAGAGCAGGATTCTACCTTGTTTTAAGGGTCTCCACTACATATTTAATTAGAAATATCAAATGATAGAAGGGTATTGATTTTAATACAAGAATAAGTAGAATACACGTGAGCAGCGGTGCCACTGGCCCCTCTGGCTTGTTGCAGCTTTGGAGCTGGCCATTGGGTTTGCAGTGGTGGCTGTGACCAGCTGGGTGCGGCTGTGACTGGCTGGGGCCGGTTGATACCAGCTGTGACCAGCCCAGGGTGCCCCTCAGACCCCTGCTGCTCACAGCCGCAGTCACACCCTCACAGGGATACTGCACAATCGACATCAAGGCCCTGAAGGATAACAGCAGCAACAAAAATAGATATGTTAAGAGTTGTGATGATCTTGAACAGTTTTTAGCATATTTTGTCAGGTTTTGTGCAGTATTTACATAGCAATGTGGACATTTTAGAAAAAAATATCCGATATAGTATCCAAACTGCAGATAGCTGGCCTATGTCTGGGTTACATTTATTTCTGTCAGATCATTATCTGGCTTACAGATAGGTAAATGAAGATCTGAGAGGCTTTTGGACGCAAACGTAAGCACTGGAGCATCAGGCACCGAACAAGTGTGTCACATTGAGTAGCTCCTGGCAGGGCTAAGGTACAAACCCGCCCATCCCGGTTGGGTCTCTGAGATTGTCGTCTGCTGGAGCAGTCTTTGCTCATAATGGATGTCTCCTGTCACTGGCCTTGGTTCAGTCCTCCCGTGTTTGCTGTTAATGCGGGGCATGCTCGCGTGTGTTTGCTTACACGTAGATATCTTACCGAAGCCATGTAGCTTCTTGGAGCGTTGACATGGTAGGTGCTGATTGCTCTCAAGTGTTTATTGCTCTTAATTGTGGGCTTGTGGTTGCCAAGTGTTCCTAATAACTCTGTGTTCTAAATATTTTTGGTTGTCTTGATGAGAAGCAGACATGTGCTTGTGTGCTACTCACTGCTGTAAATAAAGCGAGTCTGCTTTAGGAATTGTGTTGTACTATTGTGTAGTTGCTCTCTAGCCTGGCTGTGAAGGAGGTGGACTGATGAAAGGTAGCTAAAAAAAAAAAAAGGCATTTTGCTAATAGAATAAGTTATGTGAAATCAGTGACTTCTCTTTTTACAAGTTTCATATTTAATAAAAATATGGAAGGAACACGTGGAATTTTGGTTTACTTCAGTGGAGGTGTGTAATTTCCATATAGATTTGTGTATAACAGGTATGTTTACATGTACTTAATCTGTATTGAGTGTCTTTTTATGTATACAATAAGTAACAAAATATTATACAGTATTTATGTACTCTACCCATCCAGTGAACAGACCTCTGTGGCTACTCATATGCACATATGTGTGCTTTAGTTCAGACATTTATTACTCAAATGAAGAGTAAGAGTTTGTCTGTCTAACATAGTTTCACTCTGGTCTTCCACCCTCTACACTTCACCTTTCAGACAACTGTGAAATGGAGGTGTAGTCGAGGAGCCGAACTGGAGGATGCTTCTCTGCTCTGCGAGCAAGGTGTATGCTCCCTTGATTGCTGATGGCACTTACCTGACTGGAAGAAACATGCCATATAGAAGGCTTATTTGTGGTTTCTATTAGGAACTTCATGAAGTTGTCTGTTTTTAAATGTTTCATTTTGCAGGAATTTGCATAAAAGTTGCCTAGGGGCAAAAAAGATCATAATCTTTTATTTAGTTTTCACATACAGTCATTCCTAAAACAGAAAGAACATTGAAATATGTTCAGTCTTCTAATAATTTGGTTGCTATAATGTTTGTATAACCTTTGGTTCAAACAATTGAAATCTTGGCAGCTCATATTCAAAAATTGAAGTGTGATGTTGAGATAAGTACCATAAAACACAGGCCAGTTCTGGGTTTTGTCAACATTTTGTGTAAACTTTGACAAGTGCATTAATACGACAGATATAAAATAGTGAACATATGTGGCATTTTAGAATGTTTTCTAAAGAAAAAAGCGTAAGAATGAATTTCTTTGCTGTAATAGATCTACCTCTACTGTTACATAGACTAAAAGTGTGTGAAGTTATAGAACAAAAACAGAAAAGAGAGGTGTAAACAGAACAACTTTTGACAGTCTACATATGTTGTAAGAAGTTCTTGCAGCTGTTGACATGAATTTTCAATATTATAGCCCATACTTATTGGCTATAATATGAATTGGTTTTTAGAGTGCATGGGAAAATGCTATGTAAGCATGCTGTGGTGAAGGTTACTTTTAGAAATTCCCCCTCACCTCATACGCAGTCAGGGAGAGGATTTAGTATCTAGTGATTCAACACAGTATTTAAAAATAACTTTGCAGAACATATATAGATTAAAAAATACCAGCCAAACAAGCAAACAAACCAACCCCAACAAAACTCCGTCCCCCTTTCCCACCTCTTACCCCAATTCTTCAACTCTAAACTCCAAAACTCCACTTGGGAGCTAGGAATTAAAATTTGAATTGCGTGTTTAGAAGTCTGAAATCTCACAATGTTTGTGAGTGTACAAATAGAATTAATTTTCTATCTAGATTATTTGATTTTTGAGGACAAAAGCAAATTATTTTAATGAATTTCCTCTGGTCAGCTGAACACCATGTAAAACCTTTGATTTCAATCAATTCCGTTGATCAAACATCAATTTAGGGATTTCATATTCTTAGTTATGCCTAAATAAGTTGCATACAATTGGCATATACTATTCTCTGTCCCTTCCAGGTGCATGGAATGAAATGTCTTACTTAGATCATCTACTACTCTTAACTGTAGGAATAATAATACGCTTAAAATCAACCTGGGCCATGAGGATGCCGTGCTTTGCAGCACTTCTTTAGAAACTTCATCTTTTTCCTTATCTCCATTATAATATTCTGCCTACCTCTAAACTATAGGCATCTGAGTTTTATGTATTGTGTGTACCTTCAGCAGTACTGATGATTTTAATTCTTAAAAAAATTAAATTTTTTCTTCACTTTTAATACCTTAATGTAATTGCTAGTATTTCATACGTTCTATACTTTCCAGTGTCACAAAATTTTGCTTCTGTAAATGCCGTGTGTGCTCTGATATTCTCCACTTGCACAGGAACGCTAGCATTAGTACAATCTGGATTCACAGAGGGCACAAAATACAGTGCTACCTACAACACGATTCTTGATCAGTGTCCAGCAAAAGCTGGGGTTCACACCCTTAAACCAAGTACAGTCTCTACGTAATTATTTTTTTTTATTTGAACAGAGGCAAAATAAGTTGTTGTCTTGGACATTTTTTTCTACATAAGACGAGAAAAAAAATGTTAATGCAGGCAAAGGCAGTGGGCAAAAATGGCCCTTGATTTATTGTTTTTAGTCCAAATTCAAGATTCCAGACTATTGATTTAGTTGGAGTTTAGCCTGTTGTATTTATCAAATTAAGAGGTATAATTGCTTTTGAGAAAAACAATTTAAAGGAAAATATTTATTTTAATGGACTATTTTGGAGCCTTGCCGTTGTCATTTGGGAATAGCTGAAATACTAACCATATGTGGTTCTGTTTAAAAGCCACAGGCCACAACTCACAGCTATGTTAACACAATTTGTTACTCAGCCTCTGAATTGCATGTGTAAGAAAGTCAGAGACTTTGATCCTGACTTGATTATGATAGATGGCTGTTATCTTCTCAATCCCCTACCCATTTAGCCTCCAGACCTACAGAGCTGGTTACCAAGTAAAATGTTTTCTGTGGTGAAAACTTTCCTGACAGTAGGCTTGGGGTTTCTTGGTTACTTTTCTCAGCCTCTCAGGCATAGTCAGTAGAGCAGCAGCGTTGCATAGATGAAAACACGAAAACCACAACTACAGAAAAAATCCGAACCAGGATGCTGAGAAGTACTATGAGAGTCACTTCTTTGATTATCTGTGTTTCAGCTGAACTTTAACAGAGGGACTCAAACTGCCACATGCGTTTCACATGTGCTCATTACAAAGAACTGCTTCAGGACACTTTGATATTCAGTTTTAATTCTGTCAGTCTTGTCTAATTTCTAATTTCAAATTGAATGGATGAATTTAAAATCAAACCTGCAAAACATAATTAATTATTCCAAACCATAATTATCTGTTCATGAAAAATGGGCTTAGCGAAACAGGGTAGATTCTATCTGAAGTCTACGCTGGGTGCCACTCGTAGTGTTCATTCCTGGCTTCAGATCTTGGGGGCGTTCTGTGCCTAAAAGTAAGAATAGGTGTACTAAAATATATTAGCATTCCAGTTGTCTCTTTCATGCAATCTTTCACGTTCTTCAATAGCCTACTTTAAAATAATCTCATCTGATATCACCTAGGAGTAATCAAAGCTGTGAGGAGAACTGCTGACTCTTGGATACCTTTTTCCACTAGAGCATGTTAAAGAGTGCTTCTGCAGCCAGAAATTTTATGAATATTCCAGAAACATTTTTGAGGTTACGTGTTTTATCTGTCTCCATAAATACTGTTTTTGGAGAAGGGAATTAAGATCTGTTAGGAGGGGAAAAGACTTTTTTCCCAAGTCAGCGTGAACCAAATAGCCTTTAACAAATGTACCTAAGTTAACTTCT
>NW_010191735.1:0-833 GCF_000695765.1 Mesitornis unicolor | reverse complement strand
ACTCTTTCCATGACAGTTTGAATTTTCTTTTTTGTTTCAGTTACTGATAATACCCGCTCTTGGGAGCATGAAGAGAAACAAAGATGCTTGCAAAGAGGGAAAGGGAACATTACAGGGAATGCCATACGTTCCCCGTTAACTCATACTAAAAGGACTGTGTTCCATATTTTCAATCTTAACAAGAATTTAAAATCTCCTACATCTATTCCTATCTTATTTTTAATATGTGAAACATAATTATGTACTTAAAAAAATCAAATGAGCAAGTGTGGAGCTCAGTTTTCTGGTCAGTAAAAAGAAGCTGACCTTAGAGGTCCTTGGGAGTAGTTGCAATGCTGGTGGAGTCTGTAATCTCCGTGTTAGTGATGAAACATCTTTGGCTATTCAGGCAACGGTCTAATAAGAAAGAAATCAAGAACAAATTCATTTTCAGTGAAGTAATTTTAAATACTTTCCAAATTCTCCAATAAAAATTTCCCTGAAGAAAAAATTTCAAAAACTTACTGAAAAGACTGAAAACAGCTTTTGATCATGAACTTTAATATCTAGTGCAGAAACCTTTAGCTTGTACAATGCCACTGTAAAGCTTGATTCTATCTCAATTTTGTATGAATATGTAACTTTTTTAGAACTAAAAGCTGAAGTACTTATTCAAAAATGAATTTTGGTTAGCAGTGGATTCAAGAACTGTAGTGGTTAGCAGTACTTAAAATCCATATTATTAACAAAAAATGTTGATATATTTCTTTTCCCTGTCAGCATGCAGCTTTCCGTTCAGAGCAGGAGGCTAGATAGAGGCTAGTAGAGGTGGATGGATGATGGCAGAGCGGTGG
>NW_010191734.1:14129-32659 GCF_000695765.1 Mesitornis unicolor | reverse complement strand
TGCCTCCTAGAGCTGCCTTCAGGTATCCCCGCGGCGCTGGAAACTTTCTGGGAGTTGGGGTGCTCCTAGGTGCCGGGGTCCCGCCGGTCGCGGTTGGCGGCACCTGGGGCCGAACCGGCCCCGGGCCTCCCGCCGGCCGCGCTGCCTCGTCTCTGCCAGTCCCGGGGCATTCGTCACTGTTTTACCCTGGGCAGATGTGATGCTAGTAACCAGGTGGTTGTAAATAAATTTTCTTTTAAAATACATAGATCCGAGGTGCCTGGAAGTAAATCTTAAGTTTCCTTTGGAGTTCTAGGAGATGCCTGTACGTGAACGGAAACCACAGAAGCAGTTTTAATAACTTGCTTCTCTTTCTGTTTCATCTCTTCCCACTACATTAAGCATTAAGATGACTTTATCCAAATAAAAGGTGATAGAAAAGTGTGGTCTGTGTGCTTATTGGAAAGGCAGGTTGTGTTTGTAAATGTGACAGTGGTGCGTAATTACTTTGCAGCAGAGACGTCGATCAAGTGGCTTAAGCCTTTACCTTTGTACGTGCATGCTCACAAGATGCATTTAAAAGAAATCTGAGATGACACCTCCTGAGCTTTCTGCAGTAGGTAGGATCCGGTGACTTGTATCAGGCAGGATAGTCCTGGCTGAGGTGATATAACCCATTTTGTTGGCAGTTATCCCAGCGCATAAGGTTGGAGTAGAGAAACCCAGGGGAACATGCAAAGTAACAAAACTGGTGGTCCTGTTATTGATTATTTTTGAAGGAGTACAGATCATAGAATCATTTAGTTGGAAAAGACCTTTAAGATCATCGAGTCCAACCATAACCTGTTTACTACTAAACCATGTCTCTTAAGCAAAAACTAGGCAGGGTCTTGCCATGATAAATACCTTTTGACAGGCTGAAATTGTGTAAATTCTATTTGCAACCTGACTTGCTAACTATTAACACTTTTTAACACTATATTCATGTTCACATCTTCCTGAGTAATGTATTTCGTATTAGTTTACTCACAAAATGAGATATGCTGAAGGCATTGCTTATGCCAAAAGTTTTAAAACAATGTTGGTTTTATGTCAGGGAGCCAACATCTACATCTGTCACCTACCTTCCCACAAATAAGCATCTCTACTATTGGAGAGAGGACAGTTTACTGTTTTATGTTAATGTGAAGTGAATGAACTTGTAATATATTTAGCTGAGCATTAATAGTGTAGTATTAATGTGATATTGTGGCTAGAGGTCAAGAATGTAAAGTAATCTTGAAAGCATCTTTTTGATAGCAGTAGGTTCTTTGTTCCTTACTTGTATCTGATGAAGGTGTTATGGTACCCTTAATATGTGATCAACCCAGAGAAGATGTAAAAAAAAGTTCTGTGGAATTCATTAGTCAAATAAGTTATTTTATGTAAGTTAATTCCAAAGTGACTGCTTCACATTTCTTGTAACTCATCACTTCTGTATTTAAGTCTTTCAGTTCCCTTCTAGAAGTGATTATGTCTTCCAAAAAGCAAGTTGGACTCCTTCAAGAAGTGCAACTAGTGCCTGCTGTATGGTATATTTTCTGTTCTAGGATTATGTACAGCAGCTCCCATTTAGGACTCTAAATATACATGACGCAGTAATTGAATCTGTAGTCAGAATAGGAAAGTAACTCTTTGTAAAAGCCTGTTAAATGTAAGCTTTCAGTTTTATCAGCATGGATGATGTAATTATACAGAAGAATAACAGATGGATTTACTTAAATATGAACAGAGAATAGGAAGGTACAGGTTTAAATTAAATTAAAAAAATCAACAGCTTTGATTACTTTCTCTAACTTTGATGTCCTTCACTAACTTTGAAGAAGAGTAAAGCTCAAATAGAAAATAAGACCGTAACTGACAAAGGCGCTAGCCTGTTGGGTGTTTTTTTTTGCCCCCCTCCCTCGTAATTGCACCCTTAAGGGACTTTATGTTCCTGTAATGAATCTACTACAAGAGAGGAAGACATGGGGCCCTAGCCTTATCTTCTATACTTTGTTATAGCAGTAACACAGTTCTGCTTCTATCAGCTTAGGGTCTGCTTCACAATTCCTGACTGAAAGGTCTGTTTCCTACTTTGTTACTGCAGTTCCTGTACCTCCCTGTGATTCTCATGTGACTGTCACATTGCTAAAACTTGCTCTGCCTAGACTTTATTGAAAGAATTTATTCAGCCTAAATTATGAGGGGCTGGGTTGTGGCTTTAAATGTAATTGCAGGGATCTCTCTGATACCAGTGGAAGTGCATCCCTGGCATTTGAAAGTTGAAGCTTGCTCTCTGGGTGGCTGACAAAGAAGCAAATACAGAAATGAAATTTTGGTGAGCTGTTGCTTTGATCTGTGAAGGATGTTTTAATTTTAATTTTTATTCTCATTCTTCTGTCATGTTAGATCAGTAGGGCAAAGTGGAAGAGTATGGCCAAGTCTGTCAGGATGTGAAAGGCTTTCTTCCCTTGCCACTTTGGCTTGGGTGTAACAAGCTTCTGTTTTTCAATTTATCTGTAACCAACTTCACCCTGTTGAACCTATTGGCTTCACTAAATTGAGGAACTAAAATATAAATGCCCAACAAATGACTTTTTATGTGTTGAGTTACTGGCTCAAAACTAATCAGAACAATAGTATGTTTAAGTAAATTTCACTGGAATTGTGAGCTTCAGAAACTGAAGTAAATGATGCCATGAACAATTTGTTACTGGTTATGCAGTCTCATTCCATCTGAATTATGGGCACTGGTAATATACAACATAGCATGACAGAGTATTTGTATCACAGATTTTGTTTCTGTTCAACCTATTGTCAGTAAAATAATGTCACACCAAAGAAGCTTTTTAGCACAAAATACAGTACCATAATGTCTAAAGAAAGTGCTTTTATAGGAGAAGTCCTCTCATGGGATATCTAAAGAGAAAACATACCTATGTACCTCTTTGAAAATTAATCATACATTAGTTTCTTATTCTTGGACACTATATAATGCCTCTGGTATTGTGAAGCTCAAGACCTCCGTCGTTTTTTATAATGTTAGCAGTCTGAAGGTTAAAAGTGTGCTTCTTGACAGTTTGCCAGCCTTTATTTGTTAAACTGTTTCACACAGTGAAGCACAACTGGTATATACCCAAGAAATTACAGATTTTTACCCTTACTGCTAATATTTTTCTTTTTAATACTGCATAAAAAATATAACTTGGTGAAACTGAGGCAACGTAATTAAATGTTATGAGACTTTTTTGGTCTCTTAAATTTCTTGCTTGTAGGATTTAAATTGAATTGCTAGTAGTAAGCACATTGTTCAAATTGGGAGTTTGGGTATTTAGTCTTTTGTAGAGCACTGTTTTCTCCCACACAGAAATTATTTTTCCTTTTACATCTGAATAATTAGAGATAAACTGTATTGCCTTCTCAGGGTTGCCGGTGTCACTCTGATTCTTCCCATTGTGTTAAATTAACACTGAGTCTGAACGCTGAACCGTTACCAGAAGTGATTAGCTGCTGTCATTAAAAACAAATTACTCTTGCTTATGTTCATGCTGAGAGGGCACTTTTGCTGTTCGCAGTTTGCTGTTACTGATCCCCCAGGTTCTGGCAATCTGGAAGGCTTTGTGTCCACAGAGAAGTATGCTAGGCTAGAGAATACACACTTAATGATATAAGTAAGAGTCAATATATTAGTACTGAAGATACAAACATAACCACTGAGCAGTGAGCTTGAGTAATTCTCTATCCTATGGAGAAGCATGTGAATTAACTAAGCAGTCTGTGCTTTTTAGAGGAAATTTCTCAGCGTTGTACCTCTTTCTGCATTTTAGGAAGAAAAACTTCGGCAATGGATAAATAAGGTTGCAATTTGGTGTAGTGTAGTATGGTGGTTATATACTGTTTCTGCAAGAAGTAGTTTAACTACACAACGAAGTACTGTCTAAAACTGAGATTTCAGAATATGGTAGGCCATATGGTGATTGTTTTTAATGCTTTTTGCCTCAATGGCTTGAGCCTCAAAGACTGAACCAGAAATTCTGAGCTTCTCAGAAGATTCCTGCTTCATAAGCTTTGTCCAGTCTAAACTTAAACAAGAATGTGTTTCCAGCAGGAAAAATGATGTGGTGAGACATTTTAGACACTGAGAGTAAATTGTGTGAAGTGCCATGTGATTCAAAGCAGGACCTGAGACAGCAAGTTTATTTATTTTCTTATATTTTAGTATAAGAAGGCAGTGATGATTGTTTTCTCTTCACACCCTTCATGTCAGTCCGTGTTCAATAAATCCCAGTTATATCTTACTGCAGATATTTTGACTGCAGCTTGGAGGAACCTGCTTCAGCATTCCTCCGTACCTTTGGCACTGTTCTTTGTCCTTCTATGGGTCTCTTTTACTTGTGCTTCTGTAAGAAAGTCTATTCAACAATGGGTATTGCTTAAAGCTTCTGAACAAAACAAGCAGTAAAGGGGTAAGAGGGAAGGTCTTTCATAGATCTAATAAAAATGGTCAGAACACCTGAAGCAGAGGGTTAGCAAGACAGGCACATCACATGTTTGTGCGGTAATAGAATGATAATCTTTTTCCTAACAGGGTTTATCTTTGAATACACTTTTGTAAACCACTGCTGAGTGCTAAACTGGTGTGTTTCATGGAAGTGTTTTCTCCAGGATCACATTCTGAAGTAGTAGTCACCCTGTATGTCGAATTAAAATCGTATTTTTTAATGTTCGCATTAGTTAAATTTATCTACATTAATTTGAATCTGCCATTTTTGTTGTACTGATTCCATCAACTTCTGATGTTCTTCATCATTGTCCTCTTACTTTTCTAACATAATTGCGTTTTGTCATCAGTAAGCTCTGTTGCTTTGCTTTCACTCTTTTTACAGCACAGTTATGAATGTGTTGAACTACACAGGCTCTAGGACAGAGCACTGAGAGTCATCTATTAACTTCCCTCTGCTATGAAAACTGTTGTGTTGGTTTTTTAAAATTTATTTATCCTGTCTATTTTTCTTTTTTACTATTTTTTAAAACTTTTTAATTCCTGTAGAAAGTGTGCACCCTCTTCTGCTTGCATTAAGAGCCTTTGAGGGTCTTTGAGTATATTTACTTAAATTTTCAGAAGGCTTATTAACATGATCTCCCTTATCCATACATGTTCTTTTGAGAAGTCCAGAAATTTTTTACAATTTCTCTTTACAAAATCTGTGCAGGCTTTTCCATTTTGAATGATTTGTGGTTCTGATTCTCTAGACCAGTCGAGTATGATTTAGCCTGGCTTTTTCTTGAGAAAGTGCATCGTGATCTTACTGTCCAGATACAGATCTGCTTAAGATATTTCTTTTGCAGCTGAAATACCAGTTTGGGAAATGTATAAGGTGAATTAGTTACGATTTATATTGCAGCTCACAAGGTATATCTCAAATGTTAAATGCTTTTCTGGATTGGAAGGTACTTCTTTGGTGTATTTTTATGCTGCGTACAAGTCACTTGTCTTAGACTGAGGTCTGTACACATAATCACTTGGTGATAGCTTTGTGTGACACAGGCAACTGAGGTCTTCAGGGTGTTTTTTGCACTTGAATGAATTAAGTTGCAACAAATGAACCATTTTTGGGTAGCAGTTGAAATTAAGGTGGCTCCTAAGTACTTCTGTTTGAAATTTAAAGACAATAGGCATGCTGTTGTAAAGCATTTGATATTACATAATGTTTTGCTCATTATTCATTAAGCAAGTATAGTAGCTTGACAAGCAGCTGAATTTGAGAGCAGTTGTAATGTTCATATGTAGTTTCTCAGCCCACACATTGGGCTGTCATGTGAGGAAGATTGGTGTGGACAGAAAATAAGCCCATAACAGGTTTTAAGACTTTCCTGAGGCCAATTAGTTTTTCAAATTAACACTTTAAAATTTGGAGGCAGGGGATGATGAAAGCAACTCGTATGTTGACCATATCTAGGCTATTTCTGAAATTCTATTTGAGTGGTTTTAACTATAAAGAATTCAGTGGGTTGTACCCATATTGTCTAGTTCAAGAAGCCTAAAGCTCTTTGTGCTTCAAGTTTATAACCGTATTTTAATATATATGCCTCAGTTTTGTTCTTTATTTAAATTGCATGCAATTGTGTTCTGTTGCAGAATATTTTCTCAAAATAGAAATGAGCCACACCCACTAGTTCTGGGGTAGCTTCATCTCAAAAGCAAGTGTGAAGTGTTTTCAGTAAGCTCTTACATTTCAAAATGACTGAAGAGGTTTTGTTGCTTTTTTTATCAGTGCTCCAGGCTGTGTACAGGGTCAATCATAAGCTATTTTTTTAATTGAAAGTAACTTGATGCTTGATTAAAAATTGAAAGCTTTCGTGACAGGAGTTTTTAGGACCTACAAAAAAGATGGGCAACCAGAAGCAACTATCTGCATTGGTCCATTGGACGTCAGTGAATTTTCCTATTTGCGTTATTTTAGTTTCCCTATATGGTCATTTGCACAAGTGTTCTTGAATTAATTTAGACATTTTTAGGCTCTGTAAAGAAAACTGAAAATCATCAACTGCAGTATATGGATCATAGATTGATAGCTATTAGTATATCTGATGTGGAATGCTTAACTTCATTTTGACAGGTACATGTTCCTTTCAGGATTTAAATTCTAGTTTTACAGATTATGTCTTGAATCCAAAATGTTATAGAAATTTCTGTATTTTAGTTTCAGTGCAACTTCCAGTAAGCTGCATGATACTGTAAAAAATGATTTGCAGACTGTTTTAATCTCCAGGAAATATTAATGTAGGCTTAGTACAGCAAAAATACCTTTCTTTCACAGAAGTTTTAAAATTGCTTCTGAGGAAAAGACATGCATTCAATTTTGAGTATATGTACAAAATCTTTCTGGTTAACCATGTAAAACTCAGGTCAAGTTTGCATGCATTAAAAACATTATTAAAAAACCCATACACTCCATACTGTGCACTTCATTTTTAGAGGTATTACAACTGTTTGCTGAATGCAAACCAGAGGCTGATGGTCCGGCATCATGGTTAGTGATACAGAAGTGAGTGGGGAAGTAAAACAGTCAGGAGAAGAGCTAGGAAGTCCCTTGCCTACTCTCTACTGTAAAATTAACCTTTTCCAGAAGAAACCATTGTGGGAGGGATCTGCAGACTTCAGTGTAATCAATATTAAGTGCTAGTCTGGCTGACATCCATCTTGGGAAAGGAATAGTCTTTAAATTGTTATAATGTTACATTATGTAGAAGTATTTGTAGGCTTCTTAGGAGGACGATCTCCCCCCCTGCTCTTTGCTGTTTAGAGATTAAAAATTGCATGATAACCTATGGAGATATGTTAATAATGCTTGAAAGTTATCAGCCTCCCAGAGATAATCTTTCATCTATGATATTATCATATTATTTCCCAGGAGAAAGAGACTTATTTGCTTCAAATCACAGAATCACAGAATCACAGAACGTTAGGGATTGGAAGGGACCTCAAAAGATCATCTAGTCCAATCCCCCTGCCGGAGCAGGAACACCTAGATGAGGTTACACAGGAAGGCGTCCAGGCGGGTTTTGAATGTCTCCAGAGAAGGGGACTCCACAACCTCTCTGGGCAGCCTGTTCCAGTGCTCTGTCACCCTCACTGAGAAGAAGTTTCTTCTCAAATTGAAGTGGAACCTCCTGTGTTCCAGCTTGTGTCCATTACCCCTTGTCTTATCATTGTTTGTCACCGAGAAGAGCCTGACTCCATCCTCGTGACACTCACCCTTTAAATATTTATAAACATGAATGAGGTCTCCCCTCAGTCTCCTCTTCTGCAAACTAAAGAGATCCAGCTCCCTCGGCTGCTCCTCATAAGGGAGATGCTCCACTCCCTTAATCATCTTTGTAGCCGTACGCTGGACTCTCTCCAGCAGTTCCCTGTCCTTCTTGAACTGAGGGGCCCAGAACTGGACACAATATTCCAGATGTGGTCTCACCAGGGCAGAGGAGAGGGGGAGGAGAACCTCTCTCGACCTACTAACCACCCCCCTCCTGATACACCCCAGGATGCTATTTGCCTCCTGCAAATCCTCCAGCTTTGAAGCAAGCTGCAATGTAGAAAAGAATTTGGATCTTACTGGCTAGAAAAAATGCTGTCTGGGTTACTTTTAGTTTGGTGTTGCAGGTTTTTATAAATTCTCCAAGGTTTAAAAATTATTAGAGATCTGGGCACTTAGACTGTCCAGGCAGTAGGGATTTCTTTAGAAATCTTTACTATAGGGTGTTAGCTTAATTTAATCTTGCAATACAAGTGTTTTCTAAACCCGTAACTCCTACTAATCTAGATGAAAAGTTCTGAGCAAGGGAAAAATTGTAGGATGTCTTGACTTTTTTGGGGTTTAGTGACAGATCCTGAGTTTCATGTTCTCCCTATTCTTCACTTGCTGAAATGACACGATCTGGTTGACAGCTGTCACTTGATGGTGTCTCTTCAGCTGAAACCTGCATTACTATGTTGTGCAACATGCAAGAAAAATGTTATTGTATATTTTGAGTAAACTTCAGGTATGTATGAGAATACCAGATAGGAGTGCTATACTGCTTCTTTCTAGGAACTGCCAATCATGTGGGTGTGTAATGGCTTTGTGTTGGCTAGAAACACTGAAAAATAATCTTCTACAGTGTTAGGGGAAAGGCAGAAAAGTAATTTAGTACCCCAAAACTTTGTAAAACAATTACTATGGCGAGGGGCACATTGAAATTAAAGAAAGCAGCAGATCTGGTTAAATATGCTTTACCCAAAGGTTCTGGCTGAATTGTCTAAATGAAAAGATTCCAGATTTCTTGTCTGGGATACAGTCTTGGGTCTTGAGTGGCAGAGTTTTCACAGCATCATAAGCACTTTCATAGTTTGCCAGTTCCTCCTGGGATTACTTGTTGACCAGTAGAATAGCTCCTACCTCTCCAGTCTGTGGGCATACACAAGCATGAAATCAGTTGATCAGCAGTCAACAGAAAGCAGATGTACAGACAGTATAAGCTGCCTCTTCTTTTCTCATACTTTGGCAATTTCAAATAAAAAAAAATGGTGCTTTTCTGGTTATGTACATTGTCGCAAGTTCATAAAGGAGATCTGTTTCATTGTTACTTGTGGAGGTAGCAGGGAGAGGTACACTGTCATGCTGCTGCGGAAGGGTTGTGAGTAGTGCTCAAAGGGAGGGAAACCTAAAGGTACACTGGAGGTGAGAGGAGTACAGGGCAATGTCAGGAATGGGGAACAGTTCTCAGTCAGTAAGAGTTTGAGGGAGCAAATTTATTCAAGTTCCCTGGAGATTTTTAGTTGTTTTGTAACAACTTTTCTCCACCTTTGTTTGGCTCATTCTTGTTCCCAAGGGCTTGGTAGTAGGTCATCCTGAAAGCTGGCTATGCTCAAAATACTTTTGGAAGAGATCTTTGCACATGTAATGAACCAGATGAGTACAACCATTGTGTGTGTTTTTCTTTTTTTAGCAACAAGGTATTGTCCGGCCAAGTGTATACCATGCGGTGGTGGTCATTTTTCTAGAATTCTTTGCCTGGGGGCTTTTGACAACTCCAATGCTAACGGTAAGTATCACTGATCTACTGTCATCTTCGTTGTGTTGATAGAAGTTAATTTGCTAATTCCAAGGGATCGGTATTGTAATTTATTTTACACTTCCTGCTTACATCATTAACTGAATTCCAGTTGTCTTAACACTCAACAGTGTGTAACAGTAGTATACTACAGCTGAGATCTGGACTGCTGGAAGACTCAAAGTGAAAAATGAATCAGCAAAACACTACTACTCTTTAACTTTTATTTACCTTTTAGAGTAACATCAGTTTAGTGTACTGATGGAATTATCTCTGGAAATTCTGTGTTTTTTAAAGACTTTTTAATTCAATCCCTCTTCCAGTCATAACAACTGGATAAACTGTGTAACCCATAGTAAACTTTGTATGCTATTGTGGGCTCGCTGTTTTGCCAGCATGCAACTTGAGGCAAAATGTAAAGGCTTTCATGTAAGAAATTGATTTTATAAGTATTTAATCTATTCTGGAATGCAGTTATTTTCCAGATGAATAGATAATTTCAGTGTTTGGTAATAAGATATGAAGTCTTTCATTTGAAGACATGAGTCTTATTTATTGCAATCAGGCCTGCTTGAGAGTAGTCATCAAGTCTGTTCATCTTTTTTTTTCTTCTTTCCTTTTTTTCTTAATCAATATGCTCAACTTCAGGTTTCCCAAGCTTGACACTTCTCATTTAAAGGGATAATGTACAAATAGTAATTCTTAAGCAGTCTTCAAAAAAATCCCCACTTTAATAAAAGTGTATGTTAGGTGGGTTCTTCAGTAGTTCCTCAATAGTGTACTCCATCTGAAATAGTTCCATATGAATTTTTAGTGTTAGTCATATGCTGCTGAAATGTTAATTCTTGAAATTAGTGTTTATCATTGCACTGTGTTTAATAGGAGTGTTATGAAATGCCTCTAATGTAAAGCTGAATTCTTATTTTGACTTGAAGTGTGTGGATTCAATACAGTTGTGATCTTGAATGTCTTGTATTTTGATTGTTGTGTTCCTCTCTTACGTGGTTTTGAATACTTAGGAGGCTGTTACATTGGACTGAAAATTTTAAACACTGAGTTACTTACAATGGTGTAATTTACCCAGATGTAGATGACTTCTGTGGTCTTGGGGGTGATGATCTTTATTTGTAATGGGGTTTGTACTCGCTGAAGGGCTGCTGTTTGCTTCAAGTAATTTCAAATCTGGTTTGATACTTTGCACCCTTCTGTCTTGTAATGTACTTGTGATAACTCACCTTGGCCTGCTGGTCAACTAGCAGTACGAGAAGTCATTTAGAGTCTTCTTATGAGGGACATTCAGCATTTGAACTGCCAGCTGCCCACTTTTTGCACAAGCAGGTTTGTCTGGTAGGAAGGGCAGGAATGGAAATATCTGGCCTGTTGATCAAATCTGTTTTGCAATTGTGTCATGATTCTCCAGGTCATTGTCAGCATTCAGTTGGATTAAAATGCGAAGTATTATCAAAATAAATTGTATGTATTCTGTGATAACTGAGATTATTTAAAGTTCATTTTTTAGATTACTTTTTCACTTCTTTTGACATCTATGAGCAAAGCTGTAGTGTTTGTTACATGACAATTGGAGAAGAAAAGATTTAAGGAGTTTATAAAGCACAGAAAAGCTATTTTTCTCACAGACTGCCCAAAAGCTTATGCTCATTTGTCTAATTTATGGACTTGTAAGCCAATATTAGTAAATCACTGTAAGCAGTATTAATCACTTAATGGCATATTCTATCTTCAATAGTATTTTTTTTTGAATATGCAAATATTTATATCAGTGGAACTTGAGTAAGGCAGTTCTCTCTACCAGTTTGTCAAATTGCATTTCTCTTGTCTGTAAAGTAACAGAAATTAATCTCAAAAGCTTGAACCAATATCAGCAGTGGTTGTCTCCCAGGAAAAAATACTGGAAAACATTTTACAGAAAGATAATTAGATTTGACTCTGTGATCTGCCAGCTTGCATTTTGCTTGACCTGGGAGACACCTGCTTTCTAAATCTAATTTAAACCCTGACTTTTTCGGTTTTTTTCTCCATTCATATGACAAGATCACTGGTCAGAGGGGTGGAAAACTGATTTAAATATCTAAAAATAAAACAGTAGGGGCAAAGGACTGTAAATAAGCAGAATTATTTGACCAGCAGTTAACATGGGAACAACCACCCTTATTAAACCTGTGATTTGAGAATCTCAGTCATCCTTGAAAAATGATGCTGATATTTTTCAGTGAGTAATCTGTTTCGTTAGGCTAGTGGCTTTCTTAGTATGCATAATTTTTGTAGTTGTTGGCACTTATCTATAGATTAAAACAGCAAATGGATTTGAAGTGTGCATACATACACACTTTGATCATTGCAATAACTTTTTTAATCGACACAGTAGCACCTGTGAGGCCTTTTAACTGTCTTGCATATTTATGGTAAATCTGTTTAGTATAGATTAACATGCTTGCCCTTGAATTAAGGCTGCTGGTAAAGCATCTTGAATAAATTCTTAAAGGATTCATGAAACACTCAGAACTGTTGCTAGTATTTATAAGTGTCTAGTCGTTCACTGAAAGTGTTTCTAACTGTCTACTGAATATCTGGAATTTGTTCAGAAGCAGTTTGCACAGTGCCTTATTGGGCAGTTGTGACTAAAGCACTATTTTTTTGTTGACAGGGTAGGTTAACTGAATCTCATTGTCCTTCCTGATTAGTAACAATGATTTAGTCAGCCTTTTGAAGGAATTACGTATCTCAAAAATTCTGTGATTTGTACCACGTGGAGATGCTTTTTGCTTAGGTTAATCCCCTTTCTGTGCAGAGTACCCCAGATGAGCCTGTCTCTGCAGTACACTGTAGTCTGTGCCAGCAGAGGAATTTATCCCCATAAATTGACATTAAACAATAATGTTTAATAATTGACATGTCAATATTTTCTTGTGAAGTCAAATAAGAGTGTAATTCTGGGATAAGATACTTTTTTAACAAGTCTAAATAGAGCTACACTGTTTTACAAATCAAATTTAAACTTCAAATCAAAATTCTCCTGGCTCCTGATTCAAACAATGCTTTTTTTCCCCCATCAGGTCTTACATGAAACATTTTCCCATCATACATTTTTAATGAACGGTCTTATTCAAGGTGTTAAGGTAAGATTTTAAAAAACTACTGACCTAAATATTCTGTGTGTTCCTGTATAGTGATTTGTCTCCTGAATTCTCCATAAGAACATCCAAAACACGGAGAATGTAATTCTTATACCATTCTTTCCTTGTAATGCTTGTGTTCTTGGCCTCAGTTCAAATTTTACTGCTAAATGATGGCATCGTGAAACAAGTGGAGTATTTCTCTTATTTGAATAGGTGCCAGTTGTAGCTATTTTAATCTTGCTAAGGATCCTTCTGAGAATGGAGTTAGAGTTTTTAATGTCTGCTTTCTAATGTTAGATGATTTATCTCCAAAGCAGATTATGCAGCTGTGATGGTACCATTGAGACGAAAGATGAAACTCTTAAACACTGATGGTCAGGATATTCAGGGCAACAGCTTATAGCTTACTTATTCCACTGCATTCACACAGTGATCATGCTGGATTGTTGCCACAAAAAAAAAAGTGCAATTTCTCTAGCAGAACTAAAACTTGAAAGTCTCTCCTTCGCTAACTGTCTTATTGAAAGGCTTCAAAGCACTTAATGTAACTTATGCCTAAGTTAATTTACAGCACCTAGAATTTACTTAGCCTGGTATTCTGTGACAAATCTAACCCATTGTTTTTAGCTGTAAGAACATGACATCTTTAGGAGAGACTTGCAGTCTTGATGGATTGGCAGAACACCATGCACGAGAGGTTTTGGGATGTCTCAAACTGAAAGAGGAAGTGAACTTCACATTGTTCTCTTAGGGAGAGGGAAAAAAAAGTTTTCTGTTCCTTTTGGTGTTTTCTTTCACCTCTGTTCATTCACAGTGCAGTGCAACTATGAGCATCACTTAAAAGTAGAGAATTGAGGATTTCCCGTGTATTTTCTACAGAATGTATCTGTAGAAAAGTGCTTAAATATCATGATCTAAATGTATATATTGCTCTAACAGGTGTAATAAACAGGGGAGCATAGACCATGGTGAGCTTGGACTTCAGTGTCCAATATTTTCTTTAAAATGCTGTTTATGAAACATCCAAAGTATTTTGGGTGGCAGTTAGCAAAACACGTTAGTTCATATTCTACTGAAATTTTACTCTAAGAAACAAAAACATTAATTTCAGCTAAGTAAGACATCTGACTTTCCTAACAGCCAGTGGTCTGGCTATATAGCTTTTGCTTTCAGTTTACGTACTAAATCATTGGAATTGGAGTTGCTCATGGGATTTGGCAGAGTAGTGATTTAGTACAGTAGTCTGTACACATGTTAAACTTTAAGGTGACTATATTTGAATACCAGAGGTTAGCTAAAGTTAGCTGGAGTAGACTTAGAGTGTATTGAGGTGCTTACAGGACTATGTATTTGCTAATGTTTGGGTTTATGGTAGAGTTGGATTGATGAGGAAACAATATGTTAATTAGAAGGAAAGTGCATCTGTTCTGGAGGTTTTGCAGTTAACAAACCTGTGAAAGGCTTGCTTATTTTAATCCTTCTGTGTAATACACAACAGATTTGAGGCCTAGATCCTAGAACTTTATGAAATGCTGAAAAATCTAGTATTAGATCCACAGTAATTTTTTATAATGACAGCTGTACATGTATGTCTGACTTTTGCCTCTGGGATATCATTATGGTGTCCCACTATCTCAAGCTGTCAAGCTTGCTCAAATGATCCTCATAGTTTTTGCAATGTACAAATGTCATGTACATGATAAGTATATAGTATAAAGGATTATTCCTTCTGTTGTTCTGTTTAATTTGTTTCAGAGAACAGTTAGGTTACCCAAAACTCTCCCTTAGGACAGTCCAAATTAGAGGGTAATTTGGGTTTGGGATCTTGCACTGTCTTGTGAGTCAAGAGACTAAGAAGATGTCCTTAGTGAAACTAGACTGTGGATTCTGGAGATTTTTAGAAGCTTCTACGGTCTGTGGAACTTCTATACTGAATCTTCTTTAAATGCACTCAAGGTTAATAGTTTTGAAACATAAAACACCAGAATCACAGAACAGTAGACTCTGGAGGAAATTGTGTACAATTTCAGTAATTTACAATTTTATGTTTAATTTCAAATCAAATTACAATTTTAGCACTTTTTATATTGTGGTTAAAGTGAAACTTAAAAATGTAAATATAGACATATTGTTTTTCTTCTCCCACAGGGTTTTTTGTCCTTTTTCAGTGCTCCACTAATAGGTGCTCTATCAGATGCATGGGGAAGAAAATCTTTTCTTCTTCTTACAGTTTTCTTCACCTGTGTTCCAATTCCATTGATGAGAATAAGTCCATGGTAAGTGGTACAGACTGCAGTAGTGAGCTTGTCAGTACAGAAGAAATCCAATCAGAGGAGTAGTTTGGGGAAGTGAGAGAGGGACAGCAAAACAAGAGGAAAGCCACTCTGCTTTTGTGGCATTATTCTGGAGCTTTTTGGTTTACGTTGTTAAAACTGTGTATCTTAAATATAGAAATTATAGAATGTGATTTAGCTACTATATTCACACAAGTATAACAGTAATTGAAATGGTTTGATAGCCATGTTTTACTCTGTTTTAAGTTCAGCTGTTATTCCCCCCGCCCACTGAGAACTGTCAATGCTGTAATAAATGTATTTTTAAAACTAAATACGCCTTAGAATTTATTAACCACAGAACAGTATAATTGCTGCAAATGAGATCTTTAAACTCTTTGATTAGGCAACTTTAAAGTCTTAACTAAGTGGAATTGACTTGGTTTCAGTTTCATTTACATTCATTGTGAAACTTAGGAGGATTAGAAAAGAGCTTTGTGTACTGAGTGTATTCAATGTTCAGCTTCCAAAGCATTATATATGATACTTTATTCCTTAACTGGTTGAAAAAATGACTTAATTTCTTTTTCCTAACTTTGACTTGCTTCAGCTTTGAGATTGTGAAAATATATAGGTACCATGTCCTGAAGGTGCCACTTCATCTTGCAGGCTAATGTAAAGTAAATAGTAGAATATAAAAAATTAAAATGCTCTTTTCCAGCATTTAAGTAAGACTGCACAATTGTGCATCTCCAGTAAAGTTCTATGTTAGTTCTCAAGGAACACTTCTCATAGCTTAAATACAAGCTCGCTTGATTAGTAAGAGAAAAAGCAAGAGGTTTTAGATTAAACTTTCTAATTGTTGCTTTTAAATCATTAGGTGGTACTTCGCTATGATTTCGGTATCTGGAATCTTTTCTGTTACCTTTTCTGTAATATTTGCCTATGTAGCTGATGTAACACAAGAACATGAAAGAATTACAGCCTATGGACTGGTAAGATACGCTAAACATGAAAGAAAAGGTCAGATTATGACCTTTGTATTGAACTTGTGTTTTGATGCACAGATTGTTTCCAGATTAATGTAATGAGGTTGATAGAGAAAGGAATGAACCACCAAGTGCATCGAGGCACTGCGTTAGCATTTGGGAAATCTCGTTTAGATTTTGTTACTGCTGCAGAGAGTGCTCTGTGCTCATCTGAACAGAGTAAGAATTTGGCAGCTTTACCTACATAAGCAGCATGTGTAAGAAAACATATTTTAAGTTTTGCAGACAGAACAAGAAATGTTGTTAAAGGCAATACAAGTTATTTAATACTTGATCTAGCAATATCTTTCCAACGCCTGTGAATTCCTGTTGTAGTTTATGTGATTTCTTTTTAATATGGAATGACTTTTTCTGTAGTCAAAACAGGCAGGAAGAGCAAAAATGTGTAATGCCGTATTTTTGATAACTTAGTCATGACCTTTCTTAATCAGCAAGAGAAGAGCAAAATAGTTCAGTTAGTACAAACTAGCCTTCCAATGATAATATAATTCCTGCTTAGTTTGCTTTCCTAGTATCTGTATTGGTTTAGGTTTTGGAGGCTTATCGGTATATGGCTTTAGCCTTTGAACTTCATTTATCACTTCATCCTCTGTGCATCTGTTTCCAATATAGAGATATTAATAGAGATTTTCAGTTGATTTTTGGCTGACTGTACTGTACCTTTAACTGTTCCCCTTTATTTTTAGCCTTATGGACATGTGATTACTCAGATGTTGATTTAATATTTAAGGAAATAAAGAACTTAGTTCTCTTGAACCAAACTTGTATGTATTGCAGCAGAGCACAAAACAGGTTTAAAAGTTCTCGAATTTCCACTTTACTTATCTTGCATAGAAAGAAGACCATAAGTATATTTGGAGCATGTATTTGCCTGCATTCAAACGTGTTTTTGTTAACAGAAACGACTTGATATAAGATTGTATAGAGTGCTGGACAGAAGTGTAGTTGTTTTGATGAGGTCTGTATCTCTTTCTGTTCAGTTTGTTACATGTTTGTTTTCCTTAGGATTTTTTTTTTCTAGCTTGGTATAAAGCTAAATTTCTAGCTTGAGTTTTTACTTAAAAAACCCAAATAAACGAACTAGCTTTATTCTAACATTTTCTGATTATTTTTATAGTGAGATATAGCTACAGCACTTGATTTTTCATCATGTCTCACTGTAAGTGAATATTGTTAGTGATCTTTTACATGTCACTACTACATAGTATGAAGCAATAGGGTTGTTGAAGTTATGATAGCTAATGATATCCTAGTTTGCTGTGCGTGCTATACAGTGACAGCTATATATTTAAAATGCAAGCTGTTAACAACGGCATTATGTATTTATGTAACGCCCCCAATGTTGAGACTTAGCTTCACTTAGGCAGGCATTTAAATGTTCTGACTGTTTCAGACTGTTTCAGTGAAATCTTACCAGAATTCATAATTGGAAAACAAAAATCCATTTTCATCCATTTGAAAGTAAGAGTTGTTTTCCTTTGAGCCAGACTTGCTCTTTCACTTCAAATCCTGTCTCGTAGAGTGCACTATGGAAGAGGTTGGAGAAACTTTATTTGGACTCATATTTACTGTTCTAAGTGTATTGTTTTTTTTACTTAAATTTCGACTGGTGTTTTTTAAAAACTGCTTGGGTGGGGTGGGGTGGTGGTGTCGAGCAAGTTACTTAATTTTTCTGCCATGGCAGAATAACCACTTATACAACTTTGTAAACTGTTCTTGTGCATAGGTATCTGCCACCTTTGCAGCAAGTTTGGTAACTAGTCCTGCCATTGGAGCATACCTGTCTGCCAGCTATGGAGATAACCTTGTCATAATAGTGGCCACATTGGTGGCTGTTGTGGACATCTGCTTCATCCTGCTAGCTGTACCAGAATCTCTGCCAGAAAAAATGAGACCTACTTCATGGGGAGCTTCCATATCATGGGAACATGCAGACCCTTTTGCAGTAAGATGTGCTTCAATAAGTAATTAATAATAATAAAAAAATGCATTTTGTAAGCTTGAAAAAACTTCAGTCTTACTGGTAGCTTGACTATTCGGTATACCATAATCTCTATTCTCTGCCTTGCACAAAAAGATCTAGCTACGTTTAACAGCCATACCAAACTTAATGGATTAAATGGTTCTTGAATTGGAAACAACATTTGGTGTGAAATCCAAAGGGAAAATGCTCTATTTTTCTAATTTAGTCTACTTTATGTCAGAGAAATGCTGATTTCTTACACGGCTACAGACACCAGAACCTGATATTGTCAGACTTTTCCATGTTCATTTTATGCTTTGTAGTTTTGTTTGGCAATATCTCTCCTCACTCTTGAATTCCACATTGGTTATATGTGATTTTATTTTAATATAGAGTGGATTATAAAACGTGATTTTTCTACAGACGTGTATAGGAGGGGTTAAAATGTGTCATGTGGTCTGTCCACTTACTCAGCTAATCTGTATTTGTGTTACACCTTGCTATATTAAGAAGGGAA
>NW_010191734.1:0-14098 GCF_000695765.1 Mesitornis unicolor | reverse complement strand
AAAGAGTGATTATTCTTCATGAGATCCATTCTGCTGGGAACTGTTTACGAATGTTGAGATATGAGTGACATACTTGAAAGCTTGCAGTAAAGGAATTAGTTTTCCACAATTTATTTGTTACTCAAACTGATTCATATTATGAGTGAACAAATATAAGAATGTACAAGGAAAAAAATACAAGGTAATAAACAGTTGTTATGAAGCTGTATTATTTGCTAGCATCTTTCAGAACAGATTATTATGGAGAGCGATTATAAGATATTATGTATTTCCCTAAATTTTATATGCTGCTGTTTTCAGTGAATACTTGTCATTTGGCACTGAGTAGTAGCTTCAGAAATGAAACAGAAACTTTGCAGAAGAATCAGATACCACAAACCTTACATAAGTTTCTACTTACGTTAAGTTTCTGACTTAATGTTCACTTAACTGTTTCCATGTGTGACTTTTTTGACTTGTATTTATGATAAAAATGGATTTTAAAAAAGTGAATCCACCTTCCGCTTTCTTTGTTCTTTATATATGACTTTGCATATACGTTCCAATACTTGTTTTGTTTCTTTGTTTTACAGTCCCTGAAGAAGGTTAGAAAAGATTCTACAGTTCTCCCCATCTGCATTACAGTGTTTCTTTCATATCTGCCTGAGGCTGGCCAGTATTCAAGCTTTTTTCTGTACTTGCGACAGGTAAATGTTGCTGTCTTCACATCTTACTAAGGATATTTAAATAAGTATTCCATAAGACCTGTTTATTGTTGAAGACTTTGTTCAGAAAACTGCTTTCTGGCAAAACACTGCTTTAAAAATAAAGGCAGGGGACTTTGCTAAGGCAGGATTTGAATGACACTTGTCTCTTGATGCTTAAACTCTGCCATAGCTTAAGCATGTATGTATAAAATTAAGCAGACCTTTGTTCTCATTCAGTGTAGCAGTTTGTGTGTTCTGAGGTGAGATCTAAACTGTTGAAGAGCAGTTGTGTCTCTGGGATTGTACAGAGAACTGTTTCCAGATACATGACTGACTGGAAGGCCTGTCTGTGGGGACTCACTATCTGTGAAGCCTGTCTCCTTTTCTTATGGCAGTTGTATTTTTTTTCCTGGGCAAATTTCTTGGCAAGTAGTTGAGCTAAGGATTAGTCTTGAAAGTGGACATTTCCTATATGGATTTAGATCATAAATAGGAATCAGTGTTGATTTTTGAAGAAGATAGCTCTTTGCTAGTGATTTTCTTGGATTGTGTTTGGCATTTGTCTTATGCATTTTCTCCTTCAGATTATAGGTTTTGGATCTGCTAGCATTGCGGCATTTATAGCTGTGGTGGGCATTCTGTCCATAATAGCTCAGGTAAACTTTATTCTTTTTAGTGTTTTATTAAATAGTACAAACTGAATGCTGAGGCACATTCTTCTGACTATTAAGCTTGACTGTAAACTTCTTGCGTGCTCTAAAATACCATATTTGCATTCACTAAAGGTTATATTTATATACAGACTGCATAAATGTCTTGCTTTAATACTGCTTTGTTAGAAATATTGGACCTAGGGATTAGAAAATGAAACTAAAATTTGCTAAGCTTGGATCAGTAAATTTACTGGAAATCTGGCTTTACATGATTAAAATGATGTAGGAAATTGGTTACTTGATGCAAGGCCTTCTGAAAGGGAAATGTGTTATTTATTTTAAGGAAAAGTAATGCTTCTTTCACCTATTCAGTTAGCTCATGCTATCAAACTCGCTTACAAACAATACAGGTATTGGCATGGTCTTTCCAGGGTTATTTAGGCTCACCATGAAGGCTGAGGAACTGTAAGGCCTTCGTATATTGTTTTCATACCTCTTAATTGGCAGTTGTAAGGTGGTTTTTGGACAGGTCCTTTTAGAAATAAAACAGTTTTTATTATGTGATCTTTGGTATCTGTGGTACAGTTTATCTTCCTGTTGTGATAATGGGAGGACTGGCACATACACAGTTATTGGTTGTAACCTTGTTGCCATCCTTAGCTGAGTGGACGACTTGCTGTTTTGATGTAAACAATACATTCCTCAGTGCTTACCAGTTTTACTTGTGTCAGTTGTGTCCTTCATTATCAATACAAGTCATTATTTTAGTTCTTGCTCTGTGGTTTGTTCCAATGCTTTTATGTATGCTCACATTTGCCGATCATCCTTTATTCAGACCTGTAGTTTTGCTGAAAATCTCTAAAATGGTAGCCTTTCTGGTTCACAAGTTTTGGTGTTAAATTGTGGAAATTCTGCATTGATTTTTGAACTGTCTGAAGAGTACATCTCATTGAAATACACTTTGCTTAATAAATACTGATTTGTGTTGGCATGTTGGATATTTCCAGAAAAAGCTAATACCATGTAGATAGAATTACTGTATTTTTGCTATTTAGCTTTCAAACTAAACAAAAAAGCTAATGTGAGTAACATATACATGAGAGGAATATGCTTTACTCTGCAGTCCTGGTTCCTGATGGTACTGATGCATTGCTAAGTTTCTCATGTTAAGGAAAAACATGTGCTCTGTTAACTGAGTGAGATTGTCCATATAGACTTTGCCTCAGACAAGGAACAGTCTGCTTCTTGCCATGAATGTATCGCTGTTGTATCTGCATTAGGATCTCCTTCCCCATCAGCAGTAACACTTCTAACACAAGAAAGACAGTGGCTTTCCTTTACGATTTGTTTCCATGTGCAAATAAAAAGGTCACATGAGTGGTCCAAAGAGTCAGTAGAAAATGTAATTAAAGATGCCTAGGAGGTGGCCTTGGCCAAATTTCAGTGGATATGGTGAAGTTGGCAAAGCAGCAGGATTTACTTGTTCTTTTTAATTGTAAATGTGAATAGTAATTTACTGGACCTAAAGAGATTACTTTTTTCTGAGCTGAGAGTCTTTTTTTCTTTAGCGTGTGTGAATACTGGTAGACTCAACCCGTATCCAGCCTATGCTGTCTTAACTTGGTACCAGCATTTGTTGTGAAACTCTCTAGCCTGTAATGAAACAGAATTGTAGAGGTGGAAACGAAAACCTGTTTACGGTAGAAATGGACAGTGAAATATGTCTGTAGAGAAGGCAATATGTATACTTCTTGAAGTCCTGAAGTAGAAACTCATTAATAGTTAAGAATGTCTGTATGTCAAATGTTGATAATGACTAGTCAGCATTTTGGACTTAACGCAGAGAAAGTAAGAGCATGAAGAGTGTGAATTTCCTTAACAGTTGAAAGGTCTTCTGAATTACTTTGTGTAGAAGGAGAAATTACTTCAGCAATCTGGCTTTTTAAAATAACTTCTGGATGAACCAATTTTTCTTTCAGACTGTGTTTCTCAGTATTTTGATGAGGTCCATAGGGAATAAAAATACAGTTCTTCTTGGCCTTGGCTTTCAAATCCTTCAGTTGGCTTGGTATGGTTTTGGATCTCAGTCTTGGTAAGCATGCATTTTCATAGGTACATACCTGTTAAGGAACTGAAAATGTTTTTCCAAGACTTTCTACATTTAGTTCTGTCATCCTGAGTTTTTAAATGTTCTAACTTGCATTACACAGCACTGTGTATTTTGCACATGTAGGACTGATAAAAATTTTAGGTATATAATGTAAGTTGCAGACTAGCAGCCCTTTTGTAAAAGGAGTCTTTGTACCATTTTGGTCCACTGAGTTTTATGTCTACAAATGTGGTTAAAACTTTTTCTTAAACTCACAAGCTAGTAAACAGCATGTTCTCTCCAGCGATTTTACTCGATCCAGTTACTGGACCTCAACTTTGTTCTTTTTTTCTAACATGTCATTCTCTTACTGTAACTGTATTTGGTCTTGGAAACTATGTAGAGCTTCTTTTATAGGAGAAACCTGTCTGTAAGTAAAGTGAGCTGGAACTGATTTTTCTTTACAAAGTTTGTCCTACTAACAGTGATGAAAGCTTGTTCTTTATCTGAACACTTCCTAGTGAATTACACAAGTTAGAGCACTGCCTCTCTGGAACACCCTGTGAAATTGTTCCCATGTACAAACTTTGGTGAGGCAAAGCCTGTGCATCACTTCACTCCCACTCCCTTCTTTTCCTCTGCTGTCCTAGCTAGTGTAGAATCAAATGTGCTTCTGTTCCAGGAAGCTCAAGAGTAATTTGTGGGAGGAGAGCAGGAGGAAGGTCATGACCAGATAATTTCCAGTCTTTAGGTATTTTAATAAGAGTACTTTTGAAAGGGCATTGAACCTTAAGTGAGGGCCCTTGTGGCCCTTGTTGGGTGGGTGGGGAGTAACTATGTGGGCAATCTAATTTTTAATTCAGGTTGTGTATTTAACACAGGATGATGTGGGCAGCAGGAGCTGTAGCAGCAACGTCAAGCATTACGTTCCCAGCAATCAGTGCTCTGGTTTCACGAAATGCAGAGTCAGATCAACAAGGTGAGTATGGATTGAATTTCTGTTTCAGCATCAGTCTGCTTTCTTGGATGACTCTTCTGTCTAGAAAGCAGAATGCTTATCTAGGTGTACTTTGCATATATGTTGATGATGAATGAGTTTCTTTGGGAGTGGCTGTGGAAATCTGCCAATCTATGCAGGGAGGAACAAGGTACACAAATTTATCCAATTTGCATTGCAAACTACATAGTTTCTGTCTTACCAGCTACTTCTCTTCTAGCTTTCTGTAATAGTACTACAAAAGCAACAAAGACAGATGTGGTAACTTTCATGTTGTTTCCTTTTTCTTTGATTAATATTCTCAAAGTAGATTAGTAGGATTAATGTAACAATGTCATCTTTTTAATGGAGACTAAAACCACATCTTACTTGATTAAAATAAACCTATGAAAGAAGCTTTGTTCTGTCGGGAAGAATTGGCTCTGTTTACTATAAGACTTTAGATTTTCAAGGAATAGAAAAGGAAGCTTAAGTAAATAGTTAATCTGAGAAGACAGAAAAATTCAATGGTTTTGATTTAAAGGGAAATGAACAATCAGAAATAACTCTTCATTTAAAGTGAAGTGAAGGAAGGAGCCATCACAAAGTATAACACTGACGTATAATAATTGAATTAAGTGTTATTTTTTCAAAAATCCTGTACCTGTAAGTATCTGTCTTGCTTTAACATTGTGCACTTTGAAGTTTGGTAAATGCAGGTAATATGAGAGGTACAAAACGGGTGAAGTTCTAGGAGAAAGATTTCTACTGAGTTTGAAAAGTACAAAATACAGTATTTTACATGGCTTATTTTATCATTCCCCTCTTTACCCCATGTTTGTTTTTAATAGAGACGTTTAAAGGCGTTTTAAAAGACTTGATTTCTGTTTATGTCATGAAGTGAATGGTTTAATTAAGTTGGTAGAAGTCACTGATCTTTGATTTTATGTAAACTACTGTTAATAGCTCAGGCATACAATAGTTTCTAGAGTGAAGTTTTGCCACCTAGTGGCATGAAGACTTTATGTATCAACCTATGATGAGAAAGCTTGGAGAGCTTTCTGGCATGTTTTCTTTGCTCTCATTTTACAAGTTACTGCCTTAAGTTACAAGTTTACAAGTTACTGCCTAATGGGATATACAGACTACTAATATTGAAAAAAATAGTGTTCTACAGAATTTTTTTTTTACTGTAAGGGTGACAGAGCACTGGACCAGGCTACCCAGAGAGGTTATGGACTGTCCTTCTCTGGAGACATTCAAAACCTGCCTGCACACATTCCTGTGTGACCTAGTCTAGGTGATCCTGTTCTGGCAGGGGGGTTGGACTGGATGATCTTTCAAGGTTCCTTCCAACTCCTAAGATTCTGTGAACTGTAATCTGTAAGATCATAAAAAAAATTTTTACACTGTTATTACAGAAACAGAATGCACTCATAGAACTTTGATTAATCAAGCTTTTAAAATAATCTAATGTAAAACTGCAACCTATCTAGTATTGTGAATTTACTGCAGTACTGCTGAGCTTACTGTCCTGAATAAGTTACTTGGTACTTAAATAAATCCTGGTTTTTGACTAATGCAGGGAAGAAATCTGTTATAGTTTTTGTATGTTTTGCCCAATAACAATGCTAACACATATGACTCAGAATTTCACTTTCAAGTAAATTGAGCAGGTACCACACCTAGCCTCTGCATTCTTCTTTGTAGGCTTTGGGTGAGGGTAGAAGAACTCTAATATGGAAAATTAGACTTGCATTTAAATTTAGTCCCTCATATTCAAAACTTGTATTGCTTACAGTAGCATGCAAGTACAGTGACAGAACTATGGTCATGCAGAGGGTTATTTTAATCCAGCAAAATTGTCTTCAATGTATTTCTTCAGATCTTAGTGTGTAGGAATAATTGAGATGTGCTGTTTTGGAACAGCCATAGAAAAATAGTTTTAGTCTTGATTTAAAAAAAACAACAAAACAAAACAAAACAAAACAAAACACAAACTTACTCATTCTTTTTTCATTAGGTGTTGTCCAAGGAATAATAACTGGAATAAGAGGTCTGTGCAATGGCCTGGGACCAGCACTGTATGGCTTTATTTTTTTTCTCTTTCACGTGGAGCTCAATGAATTGCCACCTGATCAGGCTTCTGGAAAAACAGCAATGCGAGATCCCAGTGATGAAGTGAGTTTAAAATTTCATGTGAATTTTGAGGTGTAGAACTCATAAGGGTAAAAGCCTTGTCATTTTTTATTTATTTAAAATCTTGGTATCTAATTCTTGAACTATTTCATTCTCACTTGTCAGCTTTACTTAAATACCAAGATAGCTCATCATTTAAATTTGATGAGAAATACTTAGATTACAGCAGTAGCAGTTTTGGTTTCAGTATTCTAACAGAACCAGTTAACTTCTTGTGATGTAAATGTACTCAAAATAGAACTGTAATCCTGAATTACAGTGAAATATGAAATTTTGACAATATGAAGGTCATTTTTGGTAACTCAGTAAATTGTAATGAGTGTATCTTTGAACCTCAAGGCAATAGGTTAATTATTCACATATACATTAATTCAGTATACAGTTGAGATATTTTTTTTTCAATGGCAGTTACAATGCAATTCATCACCTTTCCTTACCTGTGTGAAAGTTGGAAGTGGGAGGGGAGAAGTCATTCCTATACATTTCTTTGAAACCCCCTTCAGTCTTTTCTTGTATCCCTTCCATCTTTGCTTCAGGTCTGCATTTCTGTCTGCTTTGTTCTTTCCTGTATTTATTCCAAAATATTAAATATATGCTTACCAGAGTTTGGAGAATCTTATGAACCCTTTTTTCTTTTTAGTTCGATTGCTTTGACTTCTTCAGCTACAATTTAGTTGCTTTTTCAAAGTACTAAGAATGGACTTTTCAGAGAGCTGATGATCTCTTAGCTTGTCATTAAGCTGATTAAAAAAGACAACAGATTAGCTCAATAAAACTGGCAGCTGTTACCTTTGAAACAACTGTTTGTTGTTCATTGTCCAATCTGCATCTTTCCAGGTATTAACTGGAAACAGTGCTTGAACGTGTTACTCACTGCTGTACCTATGATGAGGTGCTCCACAATTTGCTCAGGCAAACCAAGTATTGTTTTGGAGTAAGGGGGCAAGGACACTCTCTTTATTGTACAAAAAGGAACTTAGAAAATTATGCAAAAATCTTTATAATCATGATTACAGGTTTTAAAGAGCTTTGTCATGCTTCCACTAATTAGCATTTTGCTCTTTAGAGCATTAATCACCTTATCTTTTGTTGAGAGCAGGGAGTATGTTGACTTTTTGATTGTACTTTAAGAATATCCATGTGGTGTTTTTTGTTCAAATAGCCCAGAGGTATTACAGTGGTGGAACTGACTATTCCAGTAAGTTATAAATGAGTCAAAACTTCTTTTACGGAATCTTCTAAAGTTTGTGGTAAAAGAAATTCCTCTGCTGAAGACTAATGTATGAGCTTCCTTATAAAATAATGATTTTTCTAAGCTGTATGTGTAAATTAAACTTGTTTCAGACATCCTTGTTTTCTTGAAAACCTACTTAATAAATAAGTAGACATCTTTGTGTTAGCAGTACAACAGAATCAGTAAGTATTTGCAGAGCTAAGGTTGTTTTTTATGCTAATTTCAGTTTATGTTTAATTACGTGTACAGTCATAAGCTTTGTTAAACGTCTGTAGTTACATTTCTCCCTGTTACTAGTTACCACATAAAAATATTATTCAGGAAAATAACATATTTTTCCCCAATTTATTCACTAATTCTTAAGTTCAAGTCTAATATAACAGTGGGAAACAACTGCACAAATTAAATATCATAGCTTTAAAATTGATCTAAGTAAAATGAGTGTAAGTGAAAAGCAAGGAATGCACCAAGATTAGAGAGAGTGTTAGACAAATTAGATTAAAAATTAGACAAATGTGTACACACCTAGCTTACAATGCTGGTACTAGTACCTTGGATTTGCAAGGCCCAAATGCAAGCTACCTGTCTCCTAATTTTGTTCCGTGTTTTAAATTGATAACTAGGAGTTGCTTTACAGATATAAGTAGTTTGAAATATATTGTCTTCATTTTATTAAATGCTAATCAATGTTCACTAAGAAGCATTTTAATAACAAGTTTGAATAATCAAGCACTTTGTTTTAAAAAGTTACTGGATGTCTGTGAAATGGCAGTTAAGTGATATGATGTGTTTTAGTCTGTGACAAGCATTGTTAATTTTTTTTTAATGCTTAATCTTGTATTCTACCTCTGCTTGTCAAAGGCAATGAGTCTATAGGAACTCAATTGATAATGCACTGTTACTGTGCTAAACCTTGATCAGACCAAATGTGCTGTTGAGATGAATTAAAACCAGTTCTTCCTCTTTTGTTTCCACTACTGTAATACTGGGTGTTACTATAACTACAGGAAATAGACTTTTAAGGTGTTATCAGAAAGAGGTTATTTATATAGATATTGTTAAAATTATTAATGTGAAGAATAAAATTGTGTGATATCTGACACATTTTACTTTGAGAGAAAGCTGTTTTGATATAAAGTTATCTGTGTTCACTGATGGGCAGAGTGCTAAAATGACTTGTGAGATATAATGATTCTATAAACCTTCGTATTCAAACAGTGGTGACAGGAAAGTCAGGATGCAAATTTCAGTTATTTACTGTGTAGAGTAAACGGAGGAGAATACATCCTAGTGCTGATTTCTGGTGGTTTTTTAAGCAGCTTGAACTTAAATATTTTATTTATTTTTTTTCACTTGCCTTTAAGTATTCATTTCTGTTACTCCAGAGGACTTAACAGTAGGATTTTGCTGAATATCACACTTTTTTTCTCATGGAAGTGGGAGAGTTACAATGTTACCATAGGTCACACTTGTGATTCTCTTCTGACAAAGAAATATCTGTCATATAGATAGATTTCTTGAATAGATTCAAGAAAGATTTATTATCTGCTCTAAAGAGCATATTGGTCTTAATTGTCATTTAAATAACTGGAGAGCCTAAAGAGGAGTGTGATGTTGCATGATTGTAATTATCCACAGGGAGCCCTTACAGCAAACAGTGCCGTCATAGGCTGTACTTGGACAGTAGTAATAACGCTTGGCAATGGACTGAGTACGGACTGCTTTTCAAAATTTCTTACTCTCTTCAGTGAAACTGCAATAGTGGAATATTCAAAAAGCTGCTCAGATAAATCAGTTGTTAACTACAAATGAAGATACTAATTTATGGAACTTTATTACATGCTTTAAGTACTTTTGTGGGCTTAGCACTACTTGAAGATTTAAGTAATATCATTAATAGAAATTCTGTTAATATAATCATATTACTTTAAATTTAGAGACCATCAGCTGAAAAATTAGGCCTCTGTAACAAGAGTTGAAGCAAGAGGAATAGACTCTTACTGTATGCTTAATTTCAACTACTTTCCCACTCCATATTAGAATAACTTCCTGCATTTCATTCAGTAGGAAAATAAGTGGATCAACAAGTTTCATCTTTTGATTTTTTAGTTTCAATTGACAAAAATACGGCAAAATTTTTTAAGATTTAAAAAAAAAATCGCTGAGTTGCTGACACTTTCTTTTGTAGAGCTTTGTCATGAAACATAGCTGGTTTAAAATTAGTCTTACAACCTATCTGGTTCTTTTTTTAATACTTTAAAGTTTAAAAGAAACTACTTAGAAGCAAGAGAGAATAGCTCCAGGTACCAAATTATCATACACACTAGCAACTTGTCGCTGCAGTGAAAGTGGCATATACTGCATAGCCTGCTGTTAACTTTCCTCAATCAGGTTTTAGTTTTTGGGGTTGTTTGTTTACTCAACTAACTTGATTCTAAAGTATGTCAGCCATGTAAGTAAGTGGAAAAAGTGAAGTTAAGTTAAAGATTTGTTGAGCATTTGTACTTCTGGATGTTGAAACCTTATCCTATCAGTCTTCAGAGAAGTCTTGCTGATTTAACAGGCATGTTGCCTAAAGGAAAGAAAATTACAAAGAAACATCAATCAATGTCTGTTTTGTCTGCTGGGCAATCCTATTGTCAACTGATAGTTTTGTGTATCTTTCTTTTTTAGATCAGCATGCAGATCAGGTGAGGAATTCTTCTTAAGGACTGTGGGTGCAGAGAATTCATGTTGTAGTGCACATATGAACTTGTTTGCATAAACAAGTCTGTAAATATGTCTCCCATTATCTCCTGCCTTAATAGTATAGTTCTTAATGCAGAAATCAATGTCTAAAACTTAATTAATTCTTTGAAATGCTTGTTTCTTTTCAGAGAGCAATCATTCCTGGTCCGCCCTTCCTGGTTGGAGCATGCATTGTTCTTCTGGCTTTTCTAGTGGCCTTATTTATTCCTGAGCACAGCAAAGCCAGCAGTACTAGAAGACACAGCAACAGCATCAGCAGTACCCTGAGTAATAACCTAGACCAAAGTAGCGAAGAGGACATTGAACCATTGCTGCAAGATAGCAGTGTATGAAGGCTAACTTCTGAGGAGACTGTGGAATAAATTCATGCACTGAGTTGTGTCTCTGGAAGCTTGGATGTACACAGTATCTCGCCTCTGAAGGGAAGACAGCTGCCTACAAGGGAAGGTCACATGCTACATGATAGTTGAGTTTGATACCATACTTGCAGGAGGGTTTGTTTAGCATGACAGGTTGCAACTAGGTGTGCTTCTATTGGACTGCAGATGCTATCCTGATATGGGATAGAAACCTGAATATACAGACATAATGTGGTTTTTTTAAAGCTTGAATGTTTGGTTCCCAGAGTTGAATGCAAAACAATCAGGTTTGAGGCAGAACAGTTTTGCATTTCTTTTATCTTTTGTCTGCATGTATGCCACATGCAGACCTCACAGTGTGAGAGGGACTGACCTATATAGTTTTGGTATCTGAAATAGTGGTTGTCAGCAGAAGTAAGTAAACTTCCTGGAGACACATTCTCAAGTACTATTTAGTAATGAGAAGTCCAGTAATTACCAGAAAACAGTGGTGAAACTGAGATGACTTCTGAGGGTGTATGATCACACATGACAGTCATTAGCTAATAGCGAAGGTCATACTGAAGTCTTAAACTCACATTCCAGAACAGTCAGTTCTGTGCAGTTAAAGCAAATCCTTGTGGCACCTGAGAGCACTCGTCACACAAATGTTTTGCTGATAAAAAAATAGAATTTTAATTATAAAATGAGCAGCATCAGAAATATGGACAATCCTGACTTCCTGAGGCAGGAAAAAAAGAGTGGGTGCCAGAGTAGTTTACATCAAGAAATACGTATATTTATTGCATTTTGTCACTTTATCTGCCATATGAAATAGTCTTTCCTATTAATTCTTTTCACCCCTGCCTTAACTGCTACATAGTGATCATTAATTAATCATATTTAGCCTTCATATCACTGTCTTATCTGCTGAATCTCATGGACATATTCATATTAAATTTCCTTTCTAAAAGATGCTTTAAAGGAGTTATGAGTGGCTAAAAATGTGCTATTTTTAGAGACATTTTATGAAGAATACACAGATTTATATGTATTTTGCTGCAGTATAAATGGACCATTAAACCCAACTTTAACAAAGTACTCCTATGAATGTTTTATATGTATGCAATATATGTAGATATTTGTGAGGGGTTTTAATTTTTCCAGATGGGGTGCTGTGTAAATCATGTATTTATAAATGTAATGAAGGTACTGACAGATATACAGTTTTTTAAAAGGATTGTGTATTGACTGAACAGATTTTAAAAATATATATTTTGAAACTTGTTCCATGTTGAGCAGAGATGAAAAACCTTTTATACTATGCGGTTTGGTTTTTAAGTTAATAAGCTTCCTAATGCATAATAAATCTACATCTTAAGCTTTCTATGTTTCATGTGTAGGTGTGTGTTCTTCCAAGTTCATTATTGTGCCTTGCCTGCTTCAGAACAGAAGTGGTTTAATCCTAGTGCTGCATTACAGTACCTGAATTTCTATTGTTCTCCTGTCTGTGTCATCTCGCATGGTGAAAAGTGTGCTTTGCACAGAAGTCCATTTGGTGTCTGACATGGTATCCACTGGGGTAGAGTAGTTATAAGAGCAGAAGGGAGTCAGTCTGAAGAAAAAATAAAATGAAATGCTTTTTCTGATGAAGATTAGGCCTTTCTTTTACTTTGAATTTCTTGGAATTCAAGCCTGGGCTTTTATGCTGAAAATTTTATTTTTGCAGGCCAAACTGCAGTCAGGTAGGCTTTGCAGGATCCCAGTGCAGAATGTCTTAAACTTGGTGTGGAACTTGAGATCATAAAATATGCTAGTGTTAAAAGTGGTAGCTGTCAAATTTATTAGTGCTGATAGTATTCTAGCAATGGGTCAAATTTGAATTTTTAAAGTAGAATCTCAGAGTGGTTGGGGTTGGAGGAGATCTTTAAAGATCATGAGGTCCGGATATCTTCAACTAGATCAGGTTCCTCAAAGCCTTGTCCAGCCTGAGCTTGAACACTTCCAAGGATTAGACATCCAAAACTTCTCTGGGCAACCTATTCCAGTGTCTCACCACCCTCATAGTGAAAAAACTCTTCCTTATGTCCTTTTTGTTGGGCTAAAAGGTAATTGCATTTCTTTTTAATAGATGGACATTGTTGTTAAATGTATCTAACTTGATTTTAAACTTCAATTTCATTATGTAGCTTAACTGCTGACGGTTCAAGGTTGTTTTAGAAAATGAAGGTGCACGACTTCTTTAACAATTATTTATTTGACATTGATTTCAAAATGGAAAATCAAAAGGAATATTTTCATCATATTTTGCTGTATTGCTTCCAAAGAGGAAAAAATGCTCTGCAAGCTCATTAAAAGTTATGTGATCTGTATGGTGGAGATGCCTTAGAACTACAGCAGTGTCAGAATTAGTTTGCTAAATTTCAGTCTGGAGATTTTGATGTTAAAGACACACCACAACCAGGAAGGCCAGTAGGAACTGGTGACAAAATATAGGCAATGATTGAATCCAATTGATGTTTAATGACATATCAAAATTGAGTGTTGAAATCCCTTTAAAACAACTTGGATATGTTCAGCAGCTTGATATTTGGGTACTACATGAGCTCAAGCAAATTCATCTCACCAAGTGCACTGACATACGCAATTCTTGAAATGTGAAGAAAACGATGCATTTTTGAAATGCATTATAACAGGCAATGACAAATGGATCATTGTTGTGGTTTAGGCCCAGTGTATAACAACACCACCATGCCCCCAAAAAAGGGCTAGTCAAAATAAAGACTGGGAGGGCTTCTCACCACTTAAAAAGGTCATAGGCAAAAGACAGACTCATCGTAAGGAATTAAAGTAATTTTTATTTGTTAACAACATCAGAATAGAACAGCAGGAGATACAACCAGATCTTAAAGTCAGACACCTTCCCCCCACCCCTCCCTTCTGTAGACGGAGAGAAAAAAGTTAGTCACAAAGTCCAAGGCATGTTCACCAGGTAGCTGCATGCCAAGCATGAAACCAAGCACTGGGGAGGTGGCAACCATCACTAGATCCATATCTGGTGTTATCTGGATGCCTGGAGGAGTGTGAAAGGAGGCGGAGGCCTCATGATCCCAGTCCCCCATTTCTTTCCACCCCAAACAATATAGCCGTTACCTCTACCCATGCAGGTGTGAAT
>NW_010191733.1:0-752 GCF_000695765.1 Mesitornis unicolor | reverse complement strand
AAGAATCAGAGTTTGGACTCTAAAAATGAATATTTGGTCCCAAAAAAAACGTTTGGGCTATAAAAAGGGACTTCATAGACTACACTAAAGAGTTCGTTCCCTAAGAATCAGAGTTTGTGCCCTGAAAATGAGAGTTTGGGCCCTGAAATGACAGTTTGGGCTCTAGAAACCACAGTTTGGCTCCTAAAAATGGGATCTTGAGGCCTAAAAGTAAGATCATGAGGCCTAAAACTGAGAGATGGGGCCCTGAAAGTGAGAGTTTTGTCCCTAAAATTAGGCGTTTGGGCCCTAAAAGTTGGAGTTTAAAGCAGAAAAATGAGAGTTTGTACTCTAAAATGAGAGTTTGGGTTCTAGATTGCAGTTTGGGCAATAAAAATGAAATTTTGTGCCCAAAAGAATCAGAGTTTGGACTCTAAAATTGAATGTTTGGTCCCAAAATAAAAGTTTGGGCTATAAAAAGTGACTTCATAGACTACACTAAAGAGTTCGTTCCCTAAAAATCAGAGTTTGTGCCTTAAAAATGAGAGTTTGGGCCCTGAAATGACAGTTTGGGCTCTAGAAACCACAGTTTGGCTCCTAAAAATGGGATCTTGAGGCCTAAAAGTAAGATCATGAGGCCTAAAACTGAGAGATGGGGCCCTGAAATTGAGAGTTTGGCCCCTAAAATAAAGCGTTTGGACTCTGCAAGTGAGCGTTTTGAGCCTAAATATCAGAGTTTGGCCCCTAAAATGGAGCGTTTGGGCAATAAAAAG
>NW_010191732.1:67907-77668 GCF_000695765.1 Mesitornis unicolor | reverse complement strand
CTCAGTTTAGCCGTGAGGATGCCATGGGAGATCATCATGGCTAGTAATTTCAGATGGCTGTCTGAATCCGACATATACTAATGCATCAGTTAAAAAGATGCCAAGCCCCCATGCTGGAATCTACTAGAAGACAGGTCATCTACAATACCAGTTACACTTCTGAGTATGAATTATGTAAGTCACTAATTTCTTAATGATGAAATTATAATGACATTCCCTGAGCAATAATATCCTTCTAGCATTACTTAGTCTCTTTTTTTTTTTGGTTATTTATTTATTTTATTATGTGTGGGTAAACTACTGTCAAGGGAATTCAATTTTCAGCGAGGCAAATGAACTTCAAAGGAGCTGCCAGGCCGTGTAACCTGGTGAAAACAGATGAGATGAGTAGAAGAGGTGACATATTGAAAAGGCTCACAGGTAACTTGCTCGTAGCTCCTGCATAACCCTTGTCAAACCATTGTGCCTCTCTCCCTTGAGACCAAGGAAGTGTGATATTGGATGTGATCTGACTTGCCACTCTCAGAAATGCCACTGCACTTCACATGAATTCTTATCTAGAAGCAAATTTCTTTCCCAAACTCTCTGTGCCTTTGATACCGGTGCATGGGAAAATGTCATTAAAGTGTGGTTCCAAACAGAGTAGAGTAACAAGACCCCATGAAGTTTAATCTGCCACCTTTTTCTGCACTCAAGGAAGTGGAATTTGAAACCATGCAATCATTCCCCCAAGAGCATATTATTTATTAATGGTCATATGCTCCTGCATATAAGAGATATGTAAAGAGGGCAGTTATTAGATCTGAAGAGAAGTCCACATAAATAATACATTAATTTAGCCACTTTTTCAGGTTTTAGAATATTGAGAAACAGATTCTCACTTTCTTGAATGAACTCGCAATGACAATTAAATTAATGACTGTTTTTGCCGCTTTACAGACTGATTTGGTATATGCAAAGTCTGAGCTGTGCTGCTGACTGAGGTACCTCACATCTCTTTTTCAAGCTGCTTCTGAACAGACATAATCATTGCCAGCACAAATACAGACATGTACAAACTACATCTCTAAATTCACTTTCCACGGACAGTAAAAAGCCATAACTTGTGTATTTGTAGAAAGGAGAATGAAACTTGCATAAGCACACATGAAATGGGTTAATTTCAAACTCATATGGAATATTTACTGATAATTTGTTATATTATTCACCAAGGTCTTCATGCAGACATAGAGAAACAGCAAGAATCATCTAGTAGTGTTTTGCTATTGCTTTTCATAGATGCATGTGAAATGAAGACAGTCTTGACTATAAATAAACATCCTCAGAGTATTAACAGCTATCTGCAAGCAGTCTAAGTACTTAACTAGTCAAATAGTGATTTTAGGAAATGTATTTTATATAGCAGGTGGAATAGTGTATGAAAATAAATATCAAAAGATACTGTGATTTAGAACGTGACTGGAAGTTCGTTAAATTGCTGTAACACAATTACTTGTGAATCCCCTGGCCTTTCTCTATTTCTCAGCCTCCTCAGTAGAGTGTTACCCCAGGAGTAAGCATTTTTCTCAGCTCTGGGCCATGGAAAATTGTGGATATGTTGTTTTTCTTCATTTTTCATTCTATAAACCTGCAAATTTTAGACTCACTTGAGAATTCATGAGACTAGTAAAATTAATGTGTGTTAAGTTAACGCTAGTTTTAGAAAAAAAAATAGGTTTTAGGGTACTCAATACCCTATAGATAACTGAAGAGGAGGTCTCTGATGAGAATGTTTCCAGGAAGGTGAGGATAGAAAGGCGAAGATGGAGAAAACGAAGGTGTGGGTGGAGGTGGTAGGTAGTCAGCTACAGGTAAGATTAGCAGAAAAAATAAATTTCTTGTCTGGACATTAACATATTCTCCACTTAGTCTGGACAAGATGAATGATGTCTGATGAGCTCCAGGTTTCCGTTGGGTAGTAGATGCTCTCTGTGGCCCTCTCCACCTCTGACTGCGTATTGCTCATTGCTGACCCAGTGCAGACAGCAATGCCCACTGCTGTCCATCACAGCACAGGAGCAGACGGACATGGACTCCAGTCAGTCACTCACTGGCAATGGAGACAACTGGGGATGAGCAGAGGAAACATAACTGTGGCAGAGTTTATTGCCAGGAGATTGTAGAGGCCTCTGAGAAGGCTTGGTGCGAAGGTCATAATCTGGCCTTGGACCTTATCAGTATTTTAAGAGGAGTTTCTCAACAAACAGATCTTTATTTAGGTCATGTAAACAGTAGGCAAAAGACAAAAAAAACCCCAAAACTTAGGTAGGTACTTAGCTGCTATATCTGTGGACAACTGAAGTCAACAAGACATTTTCCATTCTCTTCTCTGCAGAAAACTGCTCCCTTTTGTTTCCTGCCTCAGAACACCTTAACTTCTGCCTTGTTCCTTCCATATAATTTTTGGAAGAGCTTTGGACAGCTATGCCAAGCAGTCATTAGTGTGTACAGCTACTCCATGCTGAAACACCTGGTTATGACTGATAGGCTGTCTTCCTATTCCACACTTGTATTTATCTACCTAATAAGGCTTGTTTTCTCAATTTAATCATAGCCTGCTGAAATCCATAGGAAGTTTCCTATTTACTTCAGCAAGATTCAGGTTATGGTGCGGGTTTTTCTCCTTGATTTTAAGTCAGGATTTCACCTCTGGGGTCTGAACTAGTTTGGAGTCACTCTGCTGATTCCCCATCAGGGGTTTCAGTCCTGAGATGAGTCGTTTGCTCAGGTAGGGGTATTTATTTATTTACTTTATGCTTGTGTATCTCCAACCAGGAGAGGAGATTGCGTTAATGTGTACTATTGCAGAATGTGTAATTAGGCCATGCAGAGGTGCTCCTTAGAGATGTTCTGCTCCTTGTAAGGTCTTCACATTAACACCCTGCAAGAGGAAACACTGTTCCAGGATAGTGCATCCTGGTCTGGCAGCTGCTGATGGTTATTGCTAGGAGAAATGCCCACGGTCTCTTTTCATTAGGGCAATCATTCTTTTCACCATAATTAACGGGCCATTTAAAAGTTTCTATCTGAGATCTGCAACTGTCTTGCCACTGAGTTCATGCAATAAGGTCTTGCTTGGTGATTAAACTTTACCCAGCTATTGAAAGTTGTAACTTCAAGTCACAAAACCACTGTGTAACTTTGAGCACATTTCTCGCCCAATCTGTTTGATGATATTTATTGCTTTAGGCAAAGGGGAAGCTTAATTGGTTAGTGTGAAGCACTCTGAATTCCTCAGGTAGGAGTGAAAACCAAAATTATGTAGCTACTGCACTAGTTTTCAACATAAAAGCAATAAATGAAATATAAAATAGGCCACTGAGTCTGATAGGAGTCTGATACCATGTACATACTGTAGGTAAGTAGATTTAAAGGAGTTTGTCAAGTTGACCATTTCAGACCTGTCAGTATGACAGTCTGTTCTTGGGCATTTAAGAGCCACAGAACTACTGAACTTCAGAAGATATATGTCAAAATGGACCTTTTACCTCTTTTTATTCACAAAGCCTGTCTTCCACAATACATTGTGTATTTCCACACGTATATTCCAAAACATATATTCAGCTTCCTCAAGGAGCTGCCACTGAACAAAACAGTATTTTTTTGAAATGAGATTTTACTGCATCCAGTC
Source organism: Mesitornis unicolor (assembly GCF_000695765.1). Lineage (NCBI taxonomy): Eukaryota > Metazoa > Chordata > Aves > Mesitornithiformes > Mesitornithidae > Mesitornis > Mesitornis unicolor. Next base: position 73,998 of record NW_010191732.1, on the reverse strand, counting down.
TGGTTTTTACTTCTTCAAACTCAAGTCTGTTTGGTAGCAACATTTTTTACAGTTTCAAGGGTCTTTTCCTCAATAAAAGTATGTTCTGTTTCAGGTGAAAGCATGCTAGAAAGAGAACTGGGCTTGCATTTTTTACACACTATAAGAGGTTCAATATAATTTTTTTAAATCTTCAGATACAGTCTACCAGGAGATACATGTGAATAGATTTTCTTAGTGTTTTAGAATCACAGAATCATATAATCATAGAGTGGTTTTGGTTGGAAAAGACCTTTAAGATCATCGAGGCCAACCATCGAGGCAGAAGGTAGTATAGTAGAAAATTAGGAGCAGCCTTCTGTGGGGATGAGGGAGACAGAGATATTGGATTTGATGCCCTGTGTTCTCCTGCCAAGTAGCCAGTTGGTTTGTCCTGATGCGTTGACCACAAAATATTGTGTCACAACCCCAAAAGAAGCAAAACTGTTAAAACTCAGTATAAATATTATGGAAGGATAAATATTATTAAAGGAATAGAAAATTCCTTTAGCAAGAAAACAAATGTAGAGATTGACTCCGTTCTGATTAGAGGCTTGAAAACAAAATACATTCTGGGCAACACTGCACTTAATGGACATGTAGCTAACTAAATAACCTCAAGGGTCTCGCACTTTTTCTAAAGAAGCGTCATTTTACACTCCTGTGCTGTCTAAGTGGGGTTTTCGTAACTGCTGACATACCCAAATCGCCCTTAGCTGAATCACACTTGCTTTTCCTTAGTGTCATTCAAGTCTAGCAAGATGCCGTATACAATTAGCCACGTCTACATCCCTGGTTTCTGGAGGCTGAAAGACAGCAAGAGAAGGATAGCTGTTTTGTGGTTGTTTGGGCTTTAAGGCAGTGAGACGGCCTGAAAGAGAGGTGGACTCAGGAATGGGCTCAGATAAGGAGGGTGCTGCACCTATCAGGAGAATCTATTAATGGGTGGCAACTTGCAGAAGCTTCCCAGGAGATGCAAGGAGCCAGATACGGGCTCTGAGACAGAGCAGAATGCTTGGAAGGGAATCTGGGGCTGAGAAATTAGCTGAGGATATACCTTCTTCAGTGATCTTTGTTTAAAACAAAATAAATATATTTCCATTACAAATCACCCAGTTCCACTGGAAATCAGTGTCAAATGGGTGTCAAATTTACATTAATGTATATTAAAACCTCCCTTTACAAAAATGTTAGAATGAGCAAACTTCTTGTTGATTACTCCTACTTACGAGCAGAATGCACCTACGATACTTTCTTGTGTTCTGTGCTATAAGAGCCTCTGGGTGATAGTTGAAGGGATTCTTTAAACCTGGGCCAATCTAGCGCCTATTTGTTAGCACCTTTCACAAGGTAGTGCTATCTTTGACAACTTCCACAGTAGCTCCCCTCAGAACAGGGCAATAAGAGTGCTTTGAAAATGGTCTATTTGCATAACTCAGCTAATTTGTATAGGATCCAGTCATGGCTCCTCATAAGTAGAGCCCGTCTGTTAGTCTTCGTCCTCTCTCCTCTTTCTGTGCAAAACAGTGAGAATATATTTGGGAAACAGAGCCAAGATCATCTGGGTCCCTGAGTGATTGCTTAGACAGTCTCCATGTTTAGATATGCTGGCCTTGTCTGATGCACTTTTAGAACCATCCAGTGAATGAGAGTCTGCAACATACTTTGTCAATGTCACTGTCCTCATACATGGCTTATGTAGCTCAAGTCATCTTTGCTACAAATTATTACTGATCTCCTCTTGTTCTTCTCACAGAGAAAATGGGATACAACTTTTTTGCATATTGGGAGACTTATACTTTCCACTAATCTCACTTCTTTCTGACTCTTTCATAGGTCATGCTTTCCACATTGCTTGCATCCTGCTTTTTTTACCTTCTGCACTCACAAATTTTTCGGAAACATTCGTAATGTATGGTGTCCAGAGCTGGTCACTGAGTTATAGTTCAGGCTCCCCTACTACTAATTACAGAGTAATAATTACAACTTATGTTTTACATATGTTATACATGGAAGATAATTTCAAAATTAACTTCACTTTTTGTAGCAGGAATCAATGTTAGAATCATAGAATCACAGTACGGTTTGGGTGGGAAGGGACCTTCAAAGATCATCTACCCAGATAGGGACATCTTTCACCAGACCAGGCTGGTCAAAGCCCCCTCCAACCTGACCTTGAACACTTCCAATGATGGGGCATCCACAACTTCTCTGGGCAACCTTTGCCAGTGTCTAACCACCATCATTATATAAAAATTTCTTCCTTATGTCCAATCTAAACCTTTCCTCTTTCAGTTTAAAATCGTTACACCTCGTCCTGTCACTACAGGCCTTGGTAAAATGTCTCTCTTGACCTTTCTTATAAGCCCCCTTTGTGTACTGAAAGGACACACTAAGGTCTTCCTGGAACCTTCTCCAGGCTGAGCAACACCAACTCTCTCATCCTTTCATCATAGGGGAGGTGCTCCAGCCCTCTGACTATTTTTGTGGCCCTCCTATGGATCCACTCCAACAGTTCAATGTCTTTCCTGTGCTGAGGGCTCCAGAGCTGGACACAGTACTACAGGCGGGGTCTTACCAGAGTAGAGGGGGAGAATCACCTCCCTTTACCTGCTGCCCATGCTTCTTTTGATGCAGCCCAGGATACGGTTTGCTTTCTGGGCTGTGAGTGCACATTGCCGGCTCATGTCCAATTTTTCATGCACCAATATCCAGAAGTCTTTCTCCACAGGACTGCTCTCAATCCATTCATTCTCCAGCATATATTGACGTTGGGGATTGCCCTGACCCATGTGCAGGACCTTGCACTTGACCTTGTTGAACTACGTGGGGTTCACATGGTCCTACTCCTCACATATGTCAAGGTGCCTCCAGATGGCATCCCTTCTCTCAAGTGAATCAGCTGCACCTTTCAGCTTGGTGGTCTTGCTGAGGGTGCACTCAATCCCACTGTCACTGTTATTAATAAAGTTATTAAATTGTATTGGTCCCAATATGGATGCTTGAGAGACACCACATGTTACTGGGTGCTAACTTTACTGTTATGTTGAATACACCTAATTTACTGAAATATTCCTTATCCTGTTCTTTCTTATTCTAACTTGGACTCTTATCCTCTTCTTAAGAAGAGTACTCTAATTTCACTTAACTAATATTTGAAGACTGAAGATTAATTTAACTTTCTTGTTCTTTTGTTACTAGTTTTTCTTTCCAGCTAAGAAATAGACTTAAATTTCCCTTTGCATTTTTTAAATTTTATTCCTGATATATTTGTACAATCTATCCTGATTGCCTACCTTTATTCCATGGCAGCTGTATGTAGTTGTGCAGTTTAGCCTTTCTGACGGTAATTTTCATGATTACTTTGTGGAGAAGGGAAAATCAGGCTGTTACTGTATAGATTACATTTATGTGGATAGTGTTACTCTCCTAAAAGGACAATCCTGTCCAGTCATCTTTTATATACATGGCTAAAGTGAAGAGTTTTATCATTTGACTTTATAATCTCAGAGATTATCTCATGTCTACAGTATCTTACCCCCTTACCCCATCCCACCTTCAAGGACATGGCAATTTATCTGCTGTTGAAAATTTTGTCAGAGAGAGTAAGTGAACAATGCCGGTGTCTTGATACCACAAATTTCAACTGTTCCTGCAGGCACTGATTTATTGTACTTAGTTGCCTTGATGAAATACTATAGCCAAGATTTTTTTAAGATGTTTGTATAATATATAGATGATAGCAATAATTCTGTACTGAGCCATGCTTTTTACAGCCAAAATCAATTATTCCTCCTGACACAGGGAAGCTATAAAACATCAGGTGAAGACTGATGAGTTATGAAACATGCTGACTTATTAGACACATGAACACTGCAGAAATTTTGGAACAAATTACCTGACTTGCAATGATAATTAATATTTATCTAGCTCTTTTCATCCTGAAAGATTCAAAGGCTTTTCTTAGACAGTCAGTAGCCAGCACAGAAAATGAGACATAAAAATCAGCTGTATTCCCTCAGGAGTAAATGATGGAATCGCAGTTTGCTCAAAGCAGAGTTACATTATAGCTGACAATTAGCAATTGTCACAGGAGCTATGTGCAAAAATTCACTATCCCAGCTCAGCTGCTAACCTTCTGCTTTACTCTAGGCAAGTTTTCCAACATATCTGCCCTAACATTCCTATTTACAAAATACCTAAATTTGAAAGCCATGTAGAGACCCTGAAGTGCTGCTAGCATAATCAGAGCTTATGGTTCTCTTGCTGTCTATATGTAAACAGTATGTCTTTGTCAGTATGGGTTAAGACTATATCGTTAAGGCACAGCTTGTTGGATTTAATATTTCCTTAGCACTGTGCAAACATGAACTAATTATCTCCATCTCTCTCAAACTGGGTGGCTGATCGTATGATCTCTCTTTTACAAGAAACTAAGGTGGGAGGCAAAGCACACTAATTAAGCTCCCATATGAGGCAATGTAAGGTGGCATCAGCATCTTTATAAGTTGCCCTTGGATTTCTAGATAATCAGTGGAGTGTAGGGTGTGATTCATGTCGTCCTAAAGTAGATACCTAAGTTTGGTTAAATGACTCATCTTATGCTTCATTGGCTCTGTGGACTTGCTTTCTATTAAAACTTAAATAAGAACACAAGAAACTTGCTCAGGTATCTACTATGACAATGCTGGGTACCAAATTTAGTTAGGGAAATTTTGAGAAGCCAGGAAATAGCATACTTTGATCCCCATTAAGCTCACTAAAACCAGGCTGCTCTAACCCTTTTGTCAGGATCGAACTTATATCAGTAAAGCCTGGGTAAAAGTGTTCAAGGCCAGGTTGGATGGGGCTTTGAACAACCTGGTCTGGTGGGAGGTGTCCCTGTCCATGGCAGGGGTTGGACTGGATGAGCTTTAAGGTCCCTTCCAACCCAGACCATTCTGTGATTCTATGATGATGTGACAAGTTGTCCCTTCTCTCTAAGAATGACCTGTAGACACAAACAGCAGAATTGTTCCCTTTGGTGTGACTGTCACCTCTCTACTTTGGGTACATGTGAAAGAGTACAGTGGGGACAGTGGTGAGACCATGGGACACATCCAGCAGCCTGCTACCTAAGGCTGCCAAACAGAAGCTGAATGCATGAATGGTAGAGAGGCATAATAGGATAATGTATTTAGCTATTTACTATGGATCCCAGATTTCAAATGTGAGACTGCTTCTCTTCACTGACTGCAAAGAGTCAGAGTGTGACAGTCTGCATCCTGCATTGCTTTCATAAACATCTAGGAGATGCCTTAGGAGTCTTAGGAGACTGAACAATGAAAATTCCTCCAGCTATTGTTTGGTCAATTCTTCTGGTGTTTGGATTAGAAAAATGCATAACATTACCACAGCTTTAGAGACTGTGCAGCTTAGAGAACAATAAAAAGGTGGACTGCTCTTCATTAGAAAGCAGATGGGGAAGAAGCAGGATTAGAAACTAGTTTAGTTCCTTTTCATGGGACATATTTCCTCATTACAAAGAAAAAAGGTTTATGTTTTAAAATCTTTCCATTTCTTAGGTGCATTTCAGATGTATCCTGGGTAATTTCCTCATGCCTTCAAGGTTTCCTTGGGAGCATACACTTAAAAAACAAACTCAACAAACAATGATGCAAACAGTGGCTAACGCTTACCTCATCTATCAGACACATGCTGAAGCATAAACATGGGGGTATATTAGCAGTTATTGATGCCATCTGGTCTTTTTCCTATTCTGATTGTATAACAGTTTCTACATTTTAACACAGCGACATTGGAGGGAATTTATAGTGAGAAATAACAGCCATCCAAACACAGGAAATTTAAACAGTTAATGATGCGGAAAATGCATGAGAGAGATGAGGTTGGAACTTTGGCATCCCTGATCATAAACAAAAGGTAACAGCGAACATAACAGCAACAAAAAGCACATCTGTCCATTTGATCACTGGAGTTTTTCCACCTAGGAAAAGAAATTACCATCCAGAGACTGAAAACAGTATAAACCACCATGACCCAGAAGCACATTTAAGAAGCCCATTTACCCAAG